>NC_056725.1:46786162-47086162 GCF_019279795.1 Protopterus annectens
TGCCCACTGTCGTGAATTTTGAAACCAAGTAAAAGCTGTCCAGCTGTGTAGAAGTTCAGTCTTACTTTCTGAAGCAGCAATAATTACACAACAAATATCCAAAAGCCTTCTGGACTAACATCTCTGAAGAATTAAAACTAGGGGGAAGAAAACTTGTCCCTTCCTAAATGTATGCACCCATGACGTATCCAGCAAATTCAGTGAATTGTTATCTAAAGTAAGGAAAATCCTTATTAAACCAACTTTCATGTGTACTAGACAATGCTGGATCCTCTAAAATCGTAACTCTTTAATGTTTTATTTTGTAACCACTAGCGTCATTCAAAAGCTTTTTTGATAAAAAAAATCTCTTGCTAACAAAAACCTCCCCAGGTGGCATTGCCCATCTGGTGAACCTAGTTATAAACAGATGTATCAAACAATCATATACTCCAAAAATATGGAAGCTTTCATTAGTTGTCACAATGTATAAAGATGTGACTCCTCAAAACATAGTTCAAAACAAACTCTTTTTGTCAAAGAATTTCTGGATTTTAAGCAGAGCAGAGTAATGAGACCACATTATTAGCATTCACAGAATATAGTCATGCAAACAAAACATGGGTGAAAGTGTAGGACTTTGAAATGCTTTAAGTACTGTTGTACTTTTCATCCTTATCTCAAGAATATCTAATGTTGACATCAATTTAACTGCATTAAAATTGTAAGAAAACTGCTTCTTTACCATCGTAGTCTGCTTTAAATTATGCTTCCTGCTCTTTCTTCTGCATATTCCTCAACAGTATGCAGGCAGCCTTGCATCTAGAGGCTACTTAATCAGGTGAAAGAACTCTCTTATATTCAGTTAAGTATCTCAAAAGAAATAAATCCCAGATTAAATTTATATTTTGCTAAAATAGAGTAATGACTAGCCAGTTCTGGATTATTTCTAAAATGCAACCTAAACCTGTGTGCTGAAACTGTCAAACCCAACATTCTACCAAAATTGACTGCCCCAAACTCTGAAATAATGGCATTTGCACTGAGGTAATAGAAAATGCAAAGCTACTTCATTTGCCTGTTAATTAAAACAGAACCATATGTCGGTCAGTTCGTGCCTTGGCCAGTCCTAGAAGACACCCCCTCAACCTGAAGTTGAGGGCCTAAGAAAAGAAAGAAAAGCATCCTTCAGAGTTGAAGACCAAAAAAGTCCTTCTGTAATTGTAGCAAAGAGTTTATACTTGCTCCAGCACCATTTATAAACCTGTACATGCACTAAGAACAGCTAAATTTATTAGTGTAAGCAGTCATGATATCATCCAGGATTGCTTAAATGAATGCCACCCTATAACAGTTTCCACCCAGAACAGCCCTCTTCTGTCTGTATATAGTATGCATTTTTTTAAACACCTTTGTTAACTTCACTCATTTTGAGCATGGGTACATATACAATTATAGAATAGAAAACTAACTACTGTGTATATTGTTTATTAGCTTCATGTGTTATGCATATGTTTTCTTTTCTAACAAGTTCTCATTCCCGTCAACATTTTACTGTTCTTCCTGAATATTATTCTGCATGTATTATTTCCATAAATTCTATTTATTTCTGTGTAATTAGTTTCTACCTTTTTTGTAAAGATCCCACCTCCATTTCTTTTATCCCCTTTCTAATATTCCATACTTTAGTTGTGGTTGGTTTAGATTTGATCAGCTGTCAGGCAATTTTTTTGTCAGCTAATTGTATTAAACGTAACATGGTCTTAATATGTCTAGGCAGTTCAGATCTTGTATCCCATGTCAGAAAATCATTTCCTTAGTTTCCTTATAGTCATTTGCTCCCTCAACATTTCTGACAAAATAGATTTTTTAAAAAATCTGCTTGTTCCATTTCCAAAAACAAATGTGAGTCCAACTGCTGCCCTTCCCATTATTCTTGCAGCAGTTGCTATCTACATGAAGAAACTTTCTCTGACGTCTGCCTTGAGGTATAAAGATATCTGTGCAAGTACTTCCATGCAAACATCCTAAACCTCCTGGATTTTTGTTTGTATCCCTGGGAGCCATACAGATGTCCTCAACTGTTCCTTTGTATATTGCTTTTCCATTAACAGCAATGACTGTTTAAAACCCAACTGAAAACTTAGTCAGAGCTGGTGTTTCCCTTATCCCTTTCTCTTTGCCCATACTCTGTTATCAGTCTCTTGAAGGAAACACACTTTCTATCCTGTAATCTGCACTTCTTGGCCTTATTCGATTCTATTACCTTTCCTCCATAGTCATTTGCTGTTAATACTTTGGTTTCTCTGCTAATATTCTCCAGTAAATTTGAACAACTTCTTGCCTATTTTGTACGCCCCATTGTAGTAATTTATATTAGTAGAATCTCCTTTCTTCATTCTAGTGTTAGCTTAGCTCTTAATAATTTCTGCTGCTTTATAAATGTTATTCTGTATTGTTGTTGTTCTCCTTAAAGGCCTGCTTACAAAGCCCTACTCCTCCTTATTTCTGAAGTGTCCCCCATTTTATTGTCATGCCTTTCTACTTTGATTTGTAACTTTCTGCATGTGTTACATATATGAGCGTTAATTGCGTATATTGTCAAATCAAGTAATCTTAAACCACCTTGTTCTTTGTGAAGAAACAACTTTTCCCCTCCCAAGTGAATTCTTTCACAACTTCTCCCCTGGTTGATAAAAGTACACCTACCCTATATATAAATCTAGGGGGACTAGAAAAATGTTCACTGTTTGTGTCATACTATCCACAGCCATAATCAAGATATTCCAAGTTCTCAGTTTCTGCATTATCTTTTGTGCCAGTTTCTCATGCATTCTTAGCTGCCGTAATAGAATCCTTTTTAATTCATACACCTAAATACTTCATCTTGTCATTCCCTCTAGATATGGGTATTGCTGAACAAATTCATGTGTGGGTGCATAGTTTACTGCCATAACCTTTGTTTCATCTTAATTTATTTCATATTCCAAAATGACACTGAAATGTCCTTTCCTGGGTTTATCAAGTACAAAATTATATAATCTGCAAATAAAGCTAACTTTTTCTCATACCTGTTATAACCTAGAATTAGTGAGTACATTAATTTCTTTGCCAGTGGCTTTAAGTGTAAAACAAGTAGCAAAGGAGTAGGAGGAAACCCCCTGCCTAGTTCCTTTATTAAAGACAGCCTGTTGGAGAGGAATCCTGTCATCTTAATTCATACCTCTGACCCTTCATATAGCCTCCAAATTAATCCTATTATTCTTTCAGGGAATGCAAATGCTAATATTGCCCTACTCAAAATATCCAAGCTGACTGTATTGAATGCTTTCTCTGTTAAATGAAAAGAAAACCCCCCCGGTCAACCAAAGGCAAAGGTTTTTAATTTTCCTTTATACTCTTTTCCTTTCCCTTTTCTGGATTCAAAAAAAAACCCTTCTTTTTTTTTGTTTTTAAAAAATGTTTTGTTTTTTTTTTTAAAATTTTTTGGGGCCTTTTTTCCCCCCCCCCACGGCCCACACAGCCCCCCTTTTTAGATTTTTTTTTTAAAAAAAGAGGCTTAAAACCACACAAGGAGTTTACGAGCCTTCCTCACTGCGGACAGAGTTCTAAATCTGCAGCTCCAGGTGCGGACCATTCTCCATTCAAGTTCTGTTCCAGCGGAGTTGGTCCTGAGGGCTCTAGGGTCCATGGCATCGGCTATAGCACTTCTTCCTCTTGCCAGGCTCAATAGCGCATTCTACAGTGGACGCTCTTAGTACAGTGGTCATACCTTGCTCTCCCCATGCATCATCCCATAGCGATCAGCAAGGCTTGCAAGCGGTCCCTCTTGTGGTGGCTCCACTCCCCGGATCTCCACAAAGGCCGCCCATTTTGTGCTGCAGCTCCTCTCCCCACGGTGACCACGGACGCCTCGCCTCGGGTGGGGGCACTTTTGGGCCGGACCGCCCAAGGCACGTGGGAACGATTCAGAGACCTTACTGCATATCAATGTTCTAGAGATGAGAGCAGTGCTCTTAGCGTTGCTAGCACTTCAGGACTTTCTTCCCTTGGGAACAATTGCGATTCAATCGGACAACATGTCTGTTGTCTGGTACATCAACAAGCAAGGGGGAACAAGGTCTTACCCTCTTTGTCGAGAGGCCATGAGAGTTTGGGAATGGGCAATCTCCACCAATCGCTTTCTAATAGCAACGCACATTCCGGGTCGGACCAACATCCTAGCGGACAAGCTCAGTCGCACCATTCTGACCCCTTACGAGTGGTCTCTCAATTGTCAAGTAGCGGAGCGCATATTCGCACGGTGGGGAACCCCTTCATGCGATCTTTTTGCTTCTCCTCAAACACCAAGTGCGATAGTTTTGGCCTAATACCTCCTCCCGGAGGTACCCCAAGAGACGCTCTGGTGCATGCTTGGCCACCCGGTCTCCTGTATGCCTATCCACCCTTGCCTCTGATGCTCCAAGTTCTTCAGAAAGCCTCTCGGGTGGGTTGCAGAATGATTCTCATTGCTCCATTCTGGCCTCGACAGATCTGGTTCCCCTTTCTAAGGTCTCACTCGGTGAATCCTCCTTGGATTCTAGATCCCATCCCGGATCTGATATCCCATCCATCCTGCATTCCTCCTCCGAATCTGCACAACCTGAAGCTCACCGCTTGCCTGCTCCAGTTCCACTCTTGATAAGGACTCGGTATTTCATCACCGTTAAGGCAATTTTGGTGGCGGCTCATAAACCATCCACTAGAAAGGTTTATCAAGCAAGTGGAACGCTTCTCTTTGTGGGCGGGCGGCAAGGCCTGAATCCTTCACGGTTCCTCTCCCTTTAGTGCTTGACTTTCTAACCACTCTCTTTAACGATGGTGCCAGCAGTTCCACAGTCAAAGTACAACTGGCGGCAATTTCTCACTATCACATTGGCCATGACTCTAATCCTCTTATGTCAGCCAAATTGTGTAAAATTTTTCTTAAAGGTACTTTTCTTCTCAGGCCCCCTATAAAACAAGCAGTTCCTCCTTGGGACCTTTCTCTGGTCCTACAGGCCTTGACCGCCCCTTCGAGCCAGCGGCTACGGTGGATCTCAAATTCTTGTCCTACAAGACAGCTTTTTGGTAGCCATTACATCAGCCAAGAGAGTTTCTGAACTTCAAGCATTATCAGCTAAACCTCCTTACTTGGTATTTCATCCGGACCGTGTCTCCCTCAGGACCAACCCGTCCTTTCTTCCTAAAATCGCTTCTGAAGCAAACATCAATCAATCCATTAACCTCCCTGTTTTCTTCCCTAAATATGAAAACAAAGGTGAATATAAGCTACATTCACTAGATGTTCACAGGCAACTTAGATTTTATCTGAACAGGACAGCTGGTCATAGGCAACTCGACCAGCTGTTTATTTCCTTTGCAAAATTCAATTTGGGCAAGCCAATCTCTAAAGTTTCTCTGTCCCGCTGGATTTCACAGTGCATTTTATTGGCTTATCAAGCTTCAGGAAGGCCCGACCGGAGGGTGTTCATGCCCGTTCAACCCCGTCAGTATCTACCTCGGCAGCCTCCAAGGCTAGGATTCCTCTAGATGATATTTGTGCAGCAGCCACGCGGGCTTCATCTCATAATTTATTTCCCACTATAAGTTGGATCTTGCATCTAAGGGTAGAGCATCCTTTGGCTCGGGTGCTCGGAATATCCTTCCATGATGGCGCCCAAGATTCAGGTAGCTGGGGACTTGTCCACAGGTTGCAGACAAATGAATATCCTACTTCAGATTTAGAAGTTATGTACTCACCATAACGTTCCATCTGAGTAGGTGTATTCATTTGTCTGCAACCATCCCGCCCTCCTATCCCCCTGGCCTATCAGTTTCCTGCATATTCTATGTTACCCTTTTTAGGGTGTTGTTGCTTTGGCAAACTCGATCTGAGGTCATGAGGGTAGAGCAGGGCATTATGGGTGAGGGGAGGAGCTGAGAGCTTGGATCCATAGCTGGAAAACCATGCCGGTTCGGATCCGATATCGGATCCATAACCCACAGGTTGCAGACAAATGAATACACCTACTCAGATGGAACGTTATGGTGAGTACATAACTTCTAATTTTATACCAGTAGCCTTAAAACAGTGGCTCATCTTCAGACAAAATCTAAATCTTCATTTAATCTAAATCTCCATTTAAGAAGTACAAACAGCTAGATACAATGTTGTCCCTGCCTTCACACACTCATCCATCTGTAGCTTGCACAAATTTGCCACTATCCTGTCAATTCTATGCCCCTTAATCTGCTCCTTCTTAAATCTGTTCCTTTTTGCACAGTACACTTGTTTATCTGTTGTTTCACTCTGTACTCTTCAACCTCCTCTGTTCTGTTGTTTCTCCCCATTCATTTCCCCTCTTACTCCTCCCAGCCTTCAGTGAAGCTAAAGTGGTCCCAGTAATAACTACTGAATTTAAAAATGTAATGGACAGAAAAATCATGCATAGAAACAAAATACCATAAGTAGAAAACTCATATTATATTGCCCACTGTCGTGAATTTTGAAACCAAGTAAAAGCTGTCCAGCTGTGTAGAAGTTCAGTCTTACTTTCTGAAGCAGCAATAATTACACAACAAATATCCAAAAGCCTTCTGGACTAACATCTCTGAAGAATTAAAACTAGGGGGAAGAAAACTTGTCCCTTCCTAAATGTATGCACCCATGACGTATCCAGCAAATTCAGTGAATTGTTATCTAAAGTAAGGAAAATCCTTATTAAACCAACTTTCATGTGTACTAGACAATGCTGGATCCTCTAAAATCTTAACTCTTTAATGTTTTATTTTGTAACCACTAGCTTCATTCAAAAGCTTTTTTGATAAAAAAAATCTGTTGCTAACAAAAACCTCCCCAGGTGGCATTGCCCATCTGGTGAACCTAGTTATAAACAGATGTATCAAACAATCATATACTCCAAAAATATGGAAGCTTTCATTAGTTGTCACAATGTATAAAGATGTGACTCCTCAAAACATAGTTCAAAACAAACTCTTTTTGTCAAAGAATTTCTGGATTTTAAGCAGAGCAGAGTAATGAGACCACATTATTAGCATTCACAGAATATAGTCATGCAAGCAAAACATGGGTGAAAGTGTAGGACTTTGAAATGCTTTAAGTACTGTTGTACTTTTCATCCTTATCTCAAGAATATCTAATGTTGACATCAATTTAACTGCATTAAAATTGTAAGAAAACTGCTTCTTTTACCGTACGTAGTCTGCTTTAAATTATGCTTCCTGCTCTTTCTTCTGCATATTCCTCAACAGTATGCAGGCAGCCTTGCATCTAGAGGCTACTTAATCAGGTGAAAGAACTCTCTTATATTCAGTTAAGTATCTCAAAAGAAATAAATCCCAGATTAAATTTATATTTTGCTAAAATAGAGTAATGACTAGCCAGTTCTGGATTATTTCTAAAATGCAACCTAAACCTGTGTGCTGAAACTGTCAAACCCAACATTCTACCAAAATTGACTGCCCCAAACTCTGAAATAATGGCATTTGCACTGAGGTAATAGAAAATGCAAAGCTACTTCATTTGCCTGTTAATTAAAACAGAACCATATGTCGGTCAGTTGGTGCCTTGGCCAGTCCCTAGAAGACACCCCCTCAACCTGAAGTTGAGGGCCTAAGAAAAGAAAGAAAAGCATCCTTCAGAGTTGAAGACCAAAAAAGTCCTTCTGTAATTGTAGCAAAGAGTTTATACTTGCTCCAGCACCATTTATAAACCTGTACATGCACTAAGAACAGCTAAATTTATTAGTGTAAGCAGTCATGATATCATCCAGGATTGCTTAAATGAATGCCACCCTATAACAGTTTCCACCCAGAACAGCCCTCTTCTGTCTGTATATAGTATGCATTTTTTTAAACACCTTTGTTAACTTCACTCATTTTGAGCATGGGTACATATACAATTATAGAATAGAAAACTAACTACTGTGTATATTGTTTATTAGCTTCATGTGTTATGCATATGTTTTCTTTTCTAACAAGTTCTCATTCCGTCAACATTTTACTGTTCTTCCTGAATATTATTCTGCATGTATTATTTCCATAAATTCTATTTATTTCTGTGTAATTAGTTTCTACCTTTTTTGTAAAGATCCCACCTCCATTTCTTTTATCCCCTTTCTAATATTCCATACTTTAGTTGTGGTTGGTTTAGATTTGATCAGCTGTCAGGCAATTTTTTTGTCAGCTAATTGTATTAAACGTAACATGGTCTTAATATGTCTAGGCAGTTCAGATCTTGTATCCCATGTCAGAAAATCATTTCCTTAGTTTCCTTATAGTCATTTGCTCCCTCAACATTTCTGACAAAATAGATTTTTTAAAAAATCTGCTTGTTCCATTTCCAAAAACAAATGTGAGTCCAACTGCTGCCCTTCCCATTATTCTTGCAGCAGTTGCTATCTACATGAAGAAACTTTCTCTGACGTCTGCCTTGAGGTATAAAGATATCTGTGCAAGTACTTCCATGCAAACATCCTAAACCTCCTGGATTTTTGTTTGTATCCCTGGGAGCCATACAGATGTCCTCCAACTGTTCCTTTGTATATTGCTTTTCCATTAACAGCAATGACTGTTTAAAACCCAACTGAAAACTTAGTCAGAGCTGGTGTTTCCCTTATCCCTTTCTCTTTGCCCATACTCTGTTATCAGTCTCTTGAAGGAAACACACTTTCTATCCTGTAATCTGCACTTCTTGGCCTTATTCGATTCTATTACCTTTCCTCCATAGTCATTTGCTGTTAATACTTTGGTTTCTCTGCTAATATTCTCCAGTAAATTTGAACAACTTCTTGCCTATTTTGTACGCCCCATTGTAGTAATTTATATTAGTAGAATCTCCTTTCTTCATTCTAGTGTTAGCTTAGCTCTTAATAATTTCTGCTGCTTTATAAATGTTATTCTGTATTGTTGTTGTTCTCCTTAAAGGCCTGCTTACAAAGCCCTACTCCTCCTTATTTCTGAAGTGTCCCCCATTTTATTGTCATGCCTTTCTACTTTGATTTGTAACTTTCTGCATGTGTTACATATATGAGCGTTAATTGCTTATATTGTCAAATCAAGTAATCTTAAACCACCTTGTTCTTTGTGAAGAAACAACTTTTCCCCTCCCAAGTGAATTCTTTCACAACTTCTACCCTGGTTGATAAAAGTACACCTACCCTATATATAAATCTAGGGGGACTAGAAAAATGTTCACTGTTTGTGTCATACTATCCACAGCCATAATCAAGATATTCCAAGTTCTCAGTTTCTACATTATCTTTTGTGCCAGTTTCCCATGCATTCTTAGCTGCCGTAATAGAATCCTTTTTAATTCATACACCTAAATACTTCATCTTGTCATTCCCTCTAGATATGGGTATTGCTGAACAAATTCATGTCTGGGTGCATAGTTTACTGCCATAACCTTTGTTTCATCTTAATTTATTTCATATTCCAAAATGACACTGAAATGTCCTTTCCTGGGTTTATCAAGTACAAAATAATATAATCTGCAAATAAAGCTAACTTTTTCTCATACCTGTTATAACCTAGAATTAGTGAGTACATTAATTTCTTTGCCAGTGGCTTTAAGTGTAAAACAAGTAGCAAAGGAGTAGGAGGAAACCCCCTGCCTAGTTCCTTTATTAAAGACAGCCTGTTGGAGAGGAATCCTGTCATCTTAATTCATACCTCTGACCCTTCATATAGCCTCCAAATTAATCCTATTATTCTTTCAGGGAATGCAAATGCTAATTTTGCCCTACTCAAAATATCCAAGCTGACTGTATTGAATGCTTTCTCTGTATGAAGACCTGTCAACAGCAGTCGAATTTTCTTATACTCTGCTTCCCTCTGGATCAGCATTCTTCTGTAAATGTTGTCAAATGTTTGCCTCTCCTCCACAAAATCACTCTGATCCACATCTATCAACTTTGATATCATCTTTGCCATTCTCTTAGCCAGTATGCATATAAACATGCATGTAGTGTACAATGTTGTATTAAAGGAAACCGCTTTTATTAATTGCATATTTGTTTTCCTGCAGTGTTATTTTAAAACCACTTTACATGCTTCTTACAGAATTTTAATTATTTTTTTCACAAAATTGCCATCTTGGGGACTATCTTGTACATTTCATCTTGTTTTGTTGCCTTGATGTAGAGTCCCCTTTACACACACACACACACACACACACACACACACACACTGCTGGATGAAGGATGTGATAAAAACAGATCTATTTTAAATAAACGAGAACCCATATTACCGAAGATGACGTTGTTGAAACCTTACTTACCCGAAAACCAGAGTGCCGAAGGATTTCACAGGGTAAGTAACCAGGTGGCCAAGAAGGGGAAATTTGCTCTATTCCCAACTATAGTGCAATCCTGGAGTTGGTATATTTAGTTGGGGGGGGTGTGGGGGAGCAGCGCTCACCCGGGTTGGTTTGATGTAATGCAGTGTGTTTCCTCATTAGCTGGTGGCCACCTGGATACTTACTCTGTGAAGTCCTTTGGTTTTCCCATCATTCATTTAAGACAGATTTCGGTGATGGTGTTTTGGTTATTCCGTTTTTGGTAATGTGTTTTTTTGTTTATTTGAAGTAGACCCGATAAAAAAACACCTTTGTCTTTCAATATGATAACTGATTTATTTACATTCCCTGACCATCTTCAAGAATTCATCTATAGTCTTTGTGCATTATCAAGTTGTCTAAATCCTTGCTGAGTCATCAGAGCTAGTAAAGGTCTCTTATTCTGCCATGTTTGCATTGCTTGCTAAATACAAAAGTAAAATTTCCTCGTAAAACATGCAAAACAGAAACTTACACCATTAAGCAGTAGTTTACTTAAAACAACCTCACAAACCAAATCTATCATACTGAGTTTAAAAAAAAAAAGGTAAAACAATAATTTCTAGTCGCGTCAGCATAAAATAAAAACACTCATCTCCCCTACAAAAACACTGCCCACCTAAATCAGCCTCCTAAAAATGAAATGTAACAAGACAACAATAAGTAAAGACCCTAAAAAAAAAACAAAATTGTAGAACACTGCAACAAATCCACTAGTCACCAGGGTATATTATCTGATAAAGTTTATTCTGATACCTCGGCTTTTCACCTAGGAGGTGAAAAGCCGTGGTACCAAAATAAAATTTATCGGATATTATACCCTGGTGACTAGTGGATTTGTTGCAGTGTTATACAATTTTGGTAAAAATGAAATGGATTCATACTTGAATAAAAGATATTGCATTTAGCCACTTGGAGAACAGTATTACTGGCTGTGAATATATGAACCGACTACAAATTAATAAGAAAACCAAAAACCTTATGCATGCTACAAAAGAAAATCAAAAAATGAACTAACCTGCACATATAGATATATATGTACAAAGAAGAATACATACACTCACATAAAACTGTACATGTTTGTGTGTGCAGGTGTGTGTAAACGTGTTATGTATATCTACATATATATATACATATAAATATATATATATATATATATATATATATATATATATATATATATATATATATATATATATATATGTGTGTGTGTGTATATGTGTGTATGTATATGTGTGTATATATATATATATATATATATATATATATATATATATACATACACACACACACACACACACACACACACACACACACACACACACACGGCTCTGAAGTAATCTTAATTTGGAAATGTCCCAACTGTCCATATCTATCCTTAACACTGCTAGACTACTAATATCCCATTTGACACTAGACAATCATCTGTTACTATACAAAGTCACAATTTACATTTACGTCTACCAAACAGTAAAAGCAGTTCCACCTTAGAAGAAATCCTGTTTTCTGTATCACACAATGTAAGAGAACATTATTTTACTCTGTGACATGAACATCATTTAGCCTACCAGCAAGGAATCCCTGAAGTCTGTTGCAGACATTAACCTCTTCAGTTTCGACCGATTAATCAGAGAGCCAGTATAAACTAGCAAAAAAAGAAAAGAAAAGAAAAACCCTTCAGTGTCTCATTCATCAAATCCCTTTAACAGTGCAACTGTCTTCCTCTAAAAATCCTACCATTAGAAGAACTTTAATCAAACATCAAACATGCCTATTTGTTTTAAACTCTGTGACTCCGATATGCAGAAAAAAGAGAACTGTATCTCTATCCCTTGGATTATACCTAAAATAAAAAAATACTTAGAGAAAATGCATGGAAAGAATAGAAAAGGTAGCAAACTGCACAAATCAGACAAATCATTTCTACTCTTAAAAATCTGGTGAAAATAGCTATGCATAAAACCAAACAGTTCTACTTAAACCAGTTATGAAATTACCTTAAAAACAATTCCAGACTATACTGAGCTACCATCAACAAACTCATAAATGTGGAAAACCAAAATCTCCTAACCCTTTCCAGCAAGAAACAAGCACAAATTTTGCCTCTATCTTGAATAAACTTTTCATAGAAATAACTAAAACTGACACTACACAATGTGGAAGTAACAACAAATGATGCTATATAACCTTTCACTAACCTAGCTGACCTGATAACAAACATCCTACCAGTCAATTTACTCTTGAACAGATCAATACCAAGCCAATAAAAAAGCTGCTTCATGAGTAAAAACCCACCTCTCTTGCTTCTGACCACCTTCCTTCAAACTCACATATCCTGTTACCACACTTACTAATGTATACAAAACTGAACAATATATACCTGAAACCTGACAGCAGTCTTTCATAACCCTACACTCCAAAGGCAACACCCAAATTAAACTGTCCGATTTTAGATTCATTGCTATCCTGTCGCAGCTTTCTAAAATTTGTGAGAAATGCATCGAAAAACAATTCCTACATCATATAGTAATATTCTGGTGTATAACACATTGTCACCTGTGAAGCATGAATTCTGCACAGGTTCCAGAACTATGTACTCTTATCCTTCTTAAACAACCATGTACCACCACAAAAATACCAGTTACTCCACAATTTTCAATCTTCATTGATCTCTCTAAGCCTTTGCCCCTGTATCTCACCCCCCTTTTATTTGAAAGATTATCCACAATAGGCATTTCCAGTTCCAGCTTAAAATTGTTTATTAGGTACCTTACTGACCATTCTTCCACAATAAATTGGTTACACATTTACACTCAGTTTCAGCCCATCACCAAAAAGGCTCCTCGGGTCTCATTTCGTGGATCATTCCTTTTCAACATCTTCACAAGTAGTATGTCTATGCCATCCCTAATACTCACCTAATCCATATGCTGATAACTCCACCCTCATCAGTTCTGCATCTTCACTTAATTAACTTAAGATCACTACCCAGCAAACATTTCACCAGGTCAAACATTGGCTAAATGAATTCCAGATCTTGATAAATCCAAACAAAACCAAACTAATACTATTTGGATTGGGCAATCTCTGCATTTCCTCTCAGTGTACTGCCCCTATTAAAATAGTCACAAACACAAACTTCATGGAGTCATTATTGATCACAACACTTTGACAAACACATAGACTATATCACTTTAAAAACTTATAACAAGTTAGGTGTGCACCACAAATCCAAAACCCACTTATCAAAACAAGCGCAGCTAAATACCACGCAAGCTCTATACCTTGCAGTCCTCCTTTATTCCTCATCAATACTTAACCCTCCAAAAACATACTTAAGCTGAACAATAAATGTGCTGCATTTGCAGCTAACATCTCAACTAATTCCAAAATGAAACCCAGAAAGGCAAACATAGGGCAGACCAGAAGTAGAAATCCACAAAAAAATGTATTCTCCACAAAATAAGAGCTTTCGTCCCAAAGTTAAAATTAAAGGAACTTCATCAGATACAATTTAAAGCAGTGAAAAGCATTTTAAGTACTAAAGCACAATGACATAATTTCCCTTCTCAGGGCAGTGAGCACTGCGTACTCAAACCACAGTCCCTTGACACAAACACAGACAAGCACACAGCCCAGCTCAGAATACATATAAAATGCAATTGTGAGCATAAATTAAGCTTAAATGATCCATAAAAAATATATAAATGTAAAAAATATCTTGTATAAAAAAAAAAAATATATATATATATATATATATATATATATATATATGTATGTGTGTGTGTGTGTGTGTGTGTGTGTGTGTGTGTGTATATCTGGATAAAGCAATTAATTCTATTTGTACTCTAACCTCACATTTCCAGTGCTTTTAACTTTACGAGACTAGAAATAGAGAGATTGTCATTGAGTCCTGGCCAAGACCAAGAATTTAAACGCAGCTGCCAGGATAATTCTCTCTTTTCCAGAATATAAGGCCATGCCCCCCAATCTTTCAGACACGGATAAAACATCTAATATAATAAACTTGAAAGTATGTCCTACATTCATTGGAATATGTTTAGCTAAGGCATTTATTTAATTTACATCACGAATATTACGAACATGTTCACTTATCCTGTATTTCAGTTTCTGTTCCATCTTCCCCACATAGAAACTGTTACAGTCCATACATAACGCATGGTAGACTAACCTTTCAGTGGTACAACTGGTTTACTATTATAAATTCGAAAATCAGAACAAAATGTGTCTGCATTTTCGAATTTATACATCGGAAATGAACATTTCCGATTTGTCCTAATGTCGAAAACAGCTGTGTATTGTCGAAAATGTCACTCGCGACATTTTCGGCAATACACAGCACTCCCACCTGTCCCGTAACTACCTACCGAACTAGCCTAAACACACAGCCCCCCAACTTAATATTCCAACTCCGAGATTGCACTACAGTGAGGGAAGGGATGTATTTCCCTAACCGCACTGTACCGCGATCCCCTCACATGAGCGAACGTTAGAATTGCAAATGCACAGTCCATTCGCAATGGTAACGTTCGCTCACATCACCTGCCGAAATATGAAGTATTCGAACATCTGTTGTTCGAATACTTCATAGCCGTGCAAGTGCACGTCGGCATTGTGATAGTAAACCGGTACAACTACATCTACCAGGAATTATTTTCATCTTGTTGACAATAAATTCATTCCCTTCCAAAATATAGGGACAGAACTTACATCAACCACATTTAAACATATATCCAACAGTGGTTTGAGATTATTGATGTTCAAAAAGGTATTTCAAACTAAAATATTTACAGGAGGGACTATCTCCCACTAATTCTCTTAAATCTTTGTATTTACTAATAAAGTGCCAGTTTTTAACAAGAATGTTTTTAATGGCAAAAAATTGTTTGAAATTATTGTAGAAAAACTGGACTGATAGTTAATACTATCCCTCTGTTGTGTTTGTTCAACACTAAGGGAAGCCACTCTAAGTTCTGTTTGTGGTATAGTAGGACCATCATTATTATTATTATTTGATACGACAACCTTGGTCGTATCTAAATTCTCATATACTTTGGCCCTTAAAATTGGTAAAAAGTGGCCATTGTGCCTTTTTTCCTTAACTTCGAAAATGATTTTATTTAATAAGAGGTTAGGGTAGCCTCTTTTGGCAAACATGTTCTTCAAATTCACACATTCATCAGTAAAGGCTTGCCATAAACTCACCATATGGGCTGTCCTAACAAACTGACCTTTCACAACCGCCCGTTTTTGTGTTAATGGGTGGTTGCTACTAAAATGTAAGCAACTGTTTGCCTATGGTGAAAGCGCCTGTGTGTCTAATGGATTTTTCTGTTGCTCATTAAACTTTTTCACTACTTGGAACCTGGAGCCTTGCCTATGCTGGTATTGTATAAGCTTTTTTTATGATAAATTTCAGCCACAAATCCACTATTCACCTTTTTTAACAACACATCTAAGTAAGAAATCTCATCCTCACTTATGGAATGAGTACATTTCAAGAAGGTAGTAGTAGTATTAATGTATTCTAAGAATGGCTCCACTTGGTCCCTCGGTCCCTTCCACAGGATAAAAATCTAGTCAAGGAAACGGGTATAAAACTGACAATAAAGAGAAAATGGTGAATCCTTCAGAGACCAATTTTCCCATTCCAACATGGCTATATTAGCGTATAGGAGCCCATTGCCACACCTCGGACTTGCAAGTAGTACTCTTTTCCAAACAGAATAAAATTAATTTTGAGTACCATGTCCAAAAGCCGTTCATACATATTAATTTTATATTGTGGGACATTTTTCCTGTGTAGGTATTCATAAAACCCCTGTACCCCCATCTCATAGGGTATAATGGTATATAAATCTACCACATCCACAGTAATGAACAAATATTCACTATCATATTGAATATTATTGATTTGTCTCAGGAAGTCCCAAGAGTCTACACACAAGTGTGAATCATTAATTAATAATTATTTTAATTGCAAATCCAACAGTTTTGCCAAAGGATGGGTAATTAAACCCCTTGCATCAACAGTTGGATGCATAGGAGGTTGCTTAATACACTTGTGTAGCTTTAGGACCCCAAAAATTACTGGGGTGGCTGGAAACTCCACAGTTAAGAAGTGTAATTCATGGAAATCAATTAAGCTGTCAATAAATAAATCTTGTAGGAACCCTTTAATCCTTCTGTAGGCGCCGTTCATTTCATTTCATTTAACGAACTCTTACTATAAGTCTGTGTCTCCAAAATTGATCTCATTTTCATAACATAATCATTTTTATTCATGATAACAACCCCACCCCCTTATCTGGTTTCATAATTCCTATCCCCATTGCCTGTTTTAGAAATGCCAATTCTATATTTTCATTATGACTTAAGTTACTCGCATTTAACCTTCTGTTCTTGTTCATGCATAAATTCCTAATGCCTGATTCACAGACTTTTTCAAAAGTTTCCAATGTGGGCTGTATAGGGGGGTTAAAAGTACTTAAAATTTTAAAGGGGTCACATACACGTTCCACATTATGGAACATAACATTAAAATTTAACTTTGTAGTATATTGTTTTAAATGAAGCAACGTTTGTACCAAATCTGACTACTTACTAGGAATAAAAATGAAGCCCTTAGCTAACAAATCGCAAGCAGTTACATTCAAATTAATTTCAGAAAAATTGTATACTTTAAAGTCTCTAGCAGAATTACATTCAACGGTAACAGGTGGCAACAAACAGACTTGTCCATGAGGGGTCATTTGTTTAATGTCTGTACCAGCCGTGTTGTTGTAGTCTATCTCCTCCCCCTCCACGAACCCCTGTTGTTGTTCCCCCTGCTCGGTCGTGTCGATCCCCATTGATAGTTGGTATATTGGGAGCGCCCCTGAATGTTGTTCTGACCTTGTTGGTTCATGAGAAGCTCTGACCATCTCAGTGGGGAGTAATTCTCATCGTCTAAGAAATCCTCCTCCATCTCCTAGTTAGGAATGACAGTGGAATTGGAAATATTTCCCAACCTTGCATTATTAACAAGTTTATTCAGGTACCATTCTTGTGATGGTGGGGGTGAGGGGGTGGGCTATGTTGGTGCTATATTCTTTTCATCCCTAACCAGTTTCTTTAGTTTTCTGTTCTTAATTTCATTAATTTATTCATCAATTGAGTGAAATATTCGACAGTAGTCAAACTTATGGTTACTAAACAAAGGGTCCTGCACAATGGTTTTATCCAAAGCGCATACACCTTTACTCAGACTCTCAGTTAGTTGTTCATTATGTTTGATAACAGTGTCCATATATTCGAACCCAAATTTATCAAACAAGTGCAATAGTTCCTTATGAAACATTGAATCAGGAACCAAACCCGTAAATACATATGGGAATCTGGCTGCACAATTTGCCGCTAAGATCTCTTTACTTAACCCACCCTAAACATACCACTAAAAATTATAAAGTGATTTGTTAAGGTATGTCCTGTCCCTAAAGCGATTAAAAATTATGCATCATTTGTACCATAACTGCCACAAATATCCTTTGTTGTCAACCATTATTACCAACTCCTCCCCCACCAAGAACCTAAGATCACCAACCCAGAATTTCATACATATCTCTACATCAGAGAACCACTGTGGAGATGGCCTGTTCTCTGTTCATGTAGCCAAACTTTGCAACGCAATCCCTGCCTTTAGATGCACAAAGTATCAGCCTGTCTGACCTCTAATTGGAAATGTGGATATGCCCTGCCACCTATATTCCTCCTTTCTTTCTATCCTTTCTTTTTCTGGCTAGCTGCAGTTAAATCAGTTCCACCTTCCTTGCTTCTCCCACATGTATTATTCACATACTCCTGCTTCAGCTGTACATCTCTTCATTTCTCTCTCATACCCTCTTCAGTTAAGTTAATCTCTTCCATCTTCAGCTAAGTTAATCTCTTCCATTCCACACCATCTCAACTTTCTACATCTCCACCTCTCTGTTGTTTAACATTCTATCTTTTAAATCAGTAAAATATATATAGTCTGATGTCTTCTTCATTCCTTCTCACGATGGGCTCAGCCACATTCTCCAGACTTGAATCTGACTTTCGTGCTCCTCCCTCTTACCCATAGTGCACTACACCCACCCAAGCACCCCAGATCTCGTTTGTCACTTCAGCATCTGGACACAGATCTCTGCACTGTCGAGCTGTGCTTGCTTTTGTCAGTAAAGTCAGGATAGTGATAATTTCTATATCATTGGTTCTGTAAGTGATCCTCCCTCTTTGTAGTTCTTTATTTAAAAACCTTTTGTGTGTGTGTGTGTGTGTGTGTGTGTGTGTGTGTGTGTGTGTGTGTGTGTGTGTGTGTGTGTGCATGCGCATTGGAGATCCATCACCACATGTCCCGCAGTCCACCCCTGTTGGGGTCAGGGCCAAGAGCCCATCCATCCTGTCCTGAGTCAACCCATTCTGAATGGCCTTCAGGATATCCCTGTCCAGGAGGGATCCCCTTCTTTCAATACTTCCCCAGAATATCCTGCTGAGGAGGTAGCAGATAGAAATCATTGGAATAAAGGATCCATAGTTGATGCCATCATGGTGGTGGCAGCCACTAAAAAAGAACTGGCAGAAGAGAATGCCAATGTCCATCGGCCTAACAAGGATTCTAAAGCATTAGATAGGGTTGGAAGGCATGTTTACATGTCAGCCACCTTTGTGTTGTTAAATTACCTAGCTCACTTTACCCAGCTACAGAGAGATCTGATCAAGGAGGTTTCAGTTTTTCTCTGAGTCCATGCCTGTGGAGGAATTTAAGAAAGTTTTTCTTAAGCTGACCACTCTATTGTCCGTTACAAATTCCTTGATGAGGTCAATCTCCCATTCAGTGGAGGGTACCTCACGAGCTGCCGGTTTTGCACTTTCCCTAAAAAGCATGCCTGGATGAGGCTATGTGATTTCACAGAGCCCTTTAAGGGATCCTTTGTGAATGCTCCCATGATGGCTCTTCACTGTTTGGGACATTGGTTAGAGATACTGTCACCACCAGCGAAAAGGATGAGAAGACCCCTTTAGCTGTTTGAATTAAATTTTCTATTCCTCAGAGGTCCTTCTCAAGGAACCAATGCGGAGGCAAGAAAATGTGGTTTCACAAGTCCCAAGGACCTTTCCAGGACCCGCAAGGGGAACCCTCCTCTAGAGGCAGAGGAGGAGGATTTAATGGTAGGAGCTGCCCTGGAGGCAGAAGGGGGTTGCAAAACCAGGGCTTCAGAGACACCTTTTCCAATAAGCCCTATCAGCGCTCCTAAGGTGCTGCCCCAACTGTCCATCTCTGGAGGCAGTCGGGGGGGGGGGTCAACTCGCTTTGCACTCAGAAGCCTAGAACCATTTAACTCAAAATCCCTGGGTGCTAAGCATATACCCAGAGGCTATTAATCCCCCCCCCCAAACTCTGCCAAGAACCTCCTTGACATGCCATCCAGTCAGAGGGAGCAGGCAGCACAGGAAGTTCTACAAATGCTGCAAAAAAGGGTCATCCAAGACCTCCCAACAGATAAGAGGATTCAGAACCTATTGCCCCTTCTTTTTGGTGCTGAAAAAGACAAGAGACCTAAAGCCCATTCTGGGTCTCAGCAAGTTGAATTGTTATGTAAAGAAGTCAAGGTTCTGAATGGTTATGGTTCAGTCCATTCTGCTGTTGTTGCACAAGTATGAGTGGATGTGCTCAGTAAAGCTCAAAGATGCATACTATAACATCAAAATAGACAGGCACTCCAGGAGATACCTGCAATTTCAGCTGGAAGCTAACCAATTTCAGTTCAGAGCACTGCTGTTTGGACCCACCACAGCCCCCTGGGTGTACACCAAATGCATGGTGGTCATAGCAGCTCACATAAGACTCAAAGGATTCCAGGTGTTTCCATACTTATACGTTTGGCTCCTTACTGCCTCCATGAGGCATCAGTTTGTCCAAGTCAAAGATTTCTTAATCCAACTTTCACACTCCCTGAGTACCACTGCAAATCTAAACAAGTCTAATCTGACTCCTGTACGGAACCTGGAATTCATACGAATGCAGATGAACATGAGAGCTCTAATAGCATCCCACCCATTGCACCCCATAATAACATTGACAAATCAAGTCGAGGAATTGTTTATCCCAAGAGCCCCCCCCTGCAAGGCTAGTCTTAAAGTCCTAGGATCCATGTCATCAGCAATTCTGTTAGTCCATCTAGCAGGATTCTTCATGCAGATTCTTCACTGGACATTGGCAGTTCAGTGGTCCATTCTCTATCGGCCTCTATCCAGTCCCATCAGCTTGGCTCCAGTTTGCAAATGACACATCAGGTGGTGGATTCAGTCGGACAATCTCCTTCTAAACAGACCATTTTTAACCCCCCCCCTCCAGTAGCCACAGTGACCACGAACTCCTCCTATTTTTGGTGGGGGGGCATTACAATAGTAATGTGGTCCAAGGCAAGTGGTCCCCCATCGAGACCAGGTTGCATATCAGTGTCCTAGAGATGAGAGCAGTTCTCCTAATCTTGCAAGCCTTTCTGGACACTGGGGACTCAGCCCTTGGGGACTATTGCAGTTCACAGCAACAACATGTCTGTAGTCTTGTACATCATCAAGCAAGGAGGAACCCGTTCATACCCCTTGTCAGGGGGTCTATATTAAATAGTCGCCTGCTTAGGTTGTTAACCACCTAAATGTCGACACCTAAACGGAGATGACTTAAAATCGCGAACGGCCATTTCCACACAGGGAAACAAGTTATTTGGTCATTACGTGGATTTTGTCCTGTTTACAATGTAGAATGATCTCGGAGTTGGTATATTTAGTTAGGGGAGGCACGAAGCCCCCCACTTGTTTTTTTTTTTTTTCACTTTGGCCAACGGCATTATTTCCCTGTGTGGAAACGGATGTTCGTGATTTTAAGTTGTCGACGTTTAGGCGTTCGATAACCTGTGTGGTTGATGATGTACTATAGACCCTTGTACAGGAAGGCCTTGAGGGTTTGGGAATGGGTGATCTCTTTGGACCGCCTTCTGGTTGCAATGCACGTTCTGCGGAAAGCCAGCAACTTGGGGCACAAACTTATCAGATCAGTCCTGGTTCTGCATGAGTGATCCCTCAGTCAGTTAGTGGCGAGCATGATCTTTAATCGCTGGGGTCAACCTTGCTGAGAGCTTTTTGCCTCTCCCCTCAATAACAAATGCAGCAGGTTCTTCACTCTATTACCCCTTCTGGGAGAGTCCCTGAGGGATGCACTAGTCCACGATTGGCCCTTGTGTCTCACGTATGCTTATCCTCCTCTCCCACTGTTTCCAAAGTTTCTTCAGAAGTCAAGCAGGCTGAAGAGCTAAGTCATCCTCATTGCTCCGTTTTGGCCTCATCAGGTTATTTTGCCCTTCCTCTGGTCTCATCTGAAATATCCTCTTTGGATACTGGAGCCAAAACAGGACCTTCTCTCTCACTCATCAGGGATGCATCACCTAAACCTTTGTGCCCTCAACCTGACTGCTTGGTTTCTAAACTTCCAGCCCTAGCAAGACAGTACAGACTTGCTTTCCTGGCCCGTAAAATACTAGCCTCGCAAAAGGCTTCTACTATGAATATCTACACCAGTAAGGGGAAAAGGTTCACCATTTGCACTACAAATAGAAATATTGACCCTTTCTCAGTGCCAGTCTTGGATAGTCTGCTGTTTCTTAGTACCTTATTTAAGGAAGGAGCTAGCTTCTCTACCATCAAGCTTCAATTGGATGCAATTTCTAATTTTCATGCTGGGAGTCAATATTCTTCCCTGCCCACCTTTAGATTATGCATATCTTTTATGAAAGGTATTTTTTTTAAACGAGGCCTCCAATCAGTGACCCCTCCCCTCTTTTGGGACCTCACTGTTGTGCTGCAGAGTTTGACTCGGGGACCCTTAGAACCAGCTAATAGTTGTGACATGACGTTTTTGTCATGGAAGACAATACAATCTTTCTTGTGGCTATAACTTCAGCTAAGAGAATTTCCGAACTACAGGCCTTATCCTCCAAACCTCCTTACATAATTTTTCACAAGGACAGGGTCTTTTTATGTACCAGTCCCTCTTTTTATGCCTAAAGTAACCAAGGAAAACAATATCAGTCAGTCCATTCAGTTACCAGTGCCCTTTTCCAAATTTTTCTAATAAAGGGGAATGTGTTCTACATCTTCTCGGCGTTCATAGATAATTACGTTTCTGTCTGCACAGAACTAAATAACACAGGAAGTCTGATCAACTGTTTGCAGCCTTCTTGGCTAACAAAGTAGGCCAAGCAGTTTCCAAGATTACTCTAGCAAAATGGATATCCGATTGTATCTCTTTCACTTACTCACAAAAGGGCCTAGAATTACCTCGACCTCCTAGGCCACATTCCACTGGGGCTAATGCTACTTCCTCCTCCTCCTCCTCATCTCGAACCTCCATTGATGTTGTTTGTGCAGTAGCGACATGATCTAACAGTCGCACCTTTGTGTCGCACTACAAGTTGGATATTATTTCTAGAAGCAGTGCTTTCTTTGGCTCAGTGGTGTTCCGGCATATCCTCCCATGAGAGCTACCTGGGAATTACATATCTTGGGACTCTGACCCTGTAGTGAGGAGGAATGAAGAAGATAACATCAGATTAAAAAGTTATGTCTTGCCATAACTTGGCATCTGTGTTCTCTGTCTTCATTCATTGTCACTTTCCCACCCAGCCATCCTCCTGCCTCAGTCTTCTAGAGGATCGTGGAACATGATGGGACACATACTTCCCATGTGTGAGCCTCATCTGCTGTTCTTTTTGCTGTCCGAGTTTTAGATTTATGAAATCAGCAAACTCGATCTGAGATGCTTGGGTGGGTGTAATGCATTAATGGTAAGAGGGATGAGCTTGAGAGTCAGATCCAAGTCTGGAGAATGTGACCGAGCCAGATCCGAGGGTTGGATCCAAGACGCGATTGTGAGGAATGAAGTTAGACAACACAGATGCCGAGTTATGGTAAGATATAACTTTTTATTATTCTACTTGCCATTGTACTATGGCATATTTATTTACTATGTCCATATTGCTGAATTTGTCATTGGAATTTAATTAATTTTATTTTGTTTTATACATATTATTAAGCTTGTCTTCATTTTTATTTTTTTTATGTTTTTATTTTCACTTTGTTGACCAGGGTGGTCCCACTAGGTCACTGTCCAATTTTCAGGAGAGACCTAAGATGGTAGTAATATTTACTAAGAGGAAATGTGGCCAGAGCACTGATGAACTTCTAATACTTTATACAAACCTGAGCGACCACCAACTCAAGCAGATGGTCCTGTGGTTTAATGTCTCATCTGAACGCTAGCACAGGACTCCTGTTATCCTGCACTGTAGTGTCAGTATTGGAAAACTCATCCAGGTACCTGTGACATGGGAATAGAACTCAGTCTCCTGACCTTTTAGCATCAAAGTTGAATGTCTACCTGTTGAGCTACTGGAACTGATATTTGTCAGTCATGTTGCGTAACTGTCAGTTTCTGGAGCTTTTGTTCCATGTCTCCATTGAAAATGGGCTTTTAGTCTGGCTGGACTTTCTCAGTAAACAAACAGAATGAATAAATGAATGAAATAAATAAAGTGTCTATGCTTGTGTGTGTGTGTGTGTGTGTGTGTGTGTGTGTGTGTGTGTGTGTGTGTGTGTGTGTATATATATATATATATATATATATATATATATATATATATATATACTGTGGTGGTGGTGCTGCGGTAGCGTTGTCGCCTCACAGTAAGACGTTGTCCTGTTCGATTCTCAGCTAGAGCGTCTTCTGTGTGGATACATGCGTGAATGGGCATACCTTCAATGAAGGTTGTGTGTCAGGGCAGGCAACTCCGCACACACTCAGAATATGTGCATATTTGGAGTACTTACAGTGTTACAATTATTGGTTATTACACTGTTTGGTTACCATAAATTAATATTTTCATAAGTAGAACAAATATGCAGATGGCAAGGAATAACACTAGCTTACATATGGAACCTGTCAACTGACTGGAGGAACAGCAGTGCAAGAAAGGCATCACCTTTGTATGTGCACATTATTCCATTCAGCAAGATGAAGAATTGGTCAGGTAGTGAATTATATGAAAGGCATCACCTTTGTATGTGCACATTATTCCATTCAGCAAGATGAAGAATTGGTCAGGTAGTGAATTATATTGTTTAGCAGAAGTCCACAATTAAAGAACACAGTTACAAGTGATTTTTCCTTGAAGATCTAGTATGATTTTGACTGTTTTACCCACCTGTAGTTTTCTATATATCTGGTTTTTATCTTTTTTTCAGATATATTTTTTGTAATTGTCATGTTCTTGGAGCCCATGCATCATTTGTATGTCTGATGAAGTACTTGAACATTTTGACTAAAATGGTGCTGAAGCAAGTGGTCACTGTCACCAAAAATTTCTCATAGATGTAAAATGTGCCCCTTTCTTACATAACCAGCGGTCATCTGAAAAAGGATTAGTCCCTACTGTGAATTTGCACAATTTCTAAAAATGCTCAGTGGGGATTATCCATAATTTTAAGTAACACTAAGTACTTAATATTTATTTCTGTCTGTTAGTATTTTATAAAACCTAGCTTTATCCTGCAATCAGTTGTGGTGGAAATCAGCCTCCATTAGTTTGCACTGGGAATTAATAAAAGCATATGCAGATGATTATCCCTATAATGTTTTCCATTTCCCTTTCTAGGTAAGAATATCGTTTGTATGGTTGGAGCTGGAATATCCACATGTAAGTATGGCAGTTTTACATTCGGAAGTTTGATAGAAATGTTATCTGTACAGTTAATTCAAGGTGTTTCTGTACAATTGTTTCTGTATAATCTGTAGCATGGGAACATCCAACTGCTATTATTTGTAGCACTCGTATCTCTCAGCAAATGTATTTTTTTCCAGTACCCTGACTGGATTATGAAGTGTATTTGATGATTTACCTATATCACCTCTGTTTGTTTCTCACTGCTGAATTTTATTGATGCTAAGTTGAGTGAAGTTTTAGATGAATGGGGGAAAATATACCCCACTTTTAGGTAGGGGGTTAACTAAAACACCACAAGTTGATTTAGTCCTGGATGGTGAGGTACCTATTGATTTTCAGCAAGCGTGTGTTATTCGGTGTAGCCCTTTATACAATGGGGTAAAAAATATTTTTAATAAAAACTGGAGGATTTTTAGAACCAATAATGAAGTTTATAAAGTACTGGGTGAGAAACCAACCTTTTCTACTAAAATAGGACCCAATTTGAAGTTGATTTTAGAGAGGAAAACTAATAGTGGTGAAGCCAATAAAAATTCAAATGGAACTAGACCTTGTGGTTGATGTTCCTATTGCCATTATATTTTATAGGGCACGTCTATTACCTTGGCCAACTAAAATGTGAATACCTTGTTTTTCAAAAAAGGTAATTGCTTTATAAGTAAAATAGTATATCTTGCGAAGTGTAACACATGTATGGCATTTTATGTTGGAAAAACCAAGAGGGCTGTCAAATCTAGAATATATGAGCATTTATATGATGTAAAAAAACAAGAAAGAAACTAATGCTCTATTCAGACACAGTTTACATTGTGAGAATTTTATTGGTTTACGTTTGCCATTTTGGATGTTGTGCAAATTGATTCTAGAGGGGGAGATTGGCAAAATGCATTGTGCAAAAAAGAGTTGATGTGGCAATTACGGCTGGCTGCCAACGTATATCCTGGGCTGAATGACTGTATGACTATCCTGCCAGTTTTGAAAGAAAGGACAGGATAAGTCTAAGCCACTAATTTTGTATTTTCATGTTACCACCTTGGATGTAATCAATATTCATGATATAGTGCTTAGTATTTATTTTAACATATTAATATTTATAAGATATGGCGTTTAATGTATTTTGGTTGGTTGGTTTCCAACCAATCCTGACTGTTTTTAGACTATTTAAATTCATTTAAAAAAAAAAGGTTTCCCTGTTCTGATAAAGTCAACTTTGTTTGATGAAAGCACTTAACTTATTTTGTTATAATAAACTGATCTGAGTCTGACAACATGGGTGCTTAATTTTGTTTTAATTGTTGGGCTTGTAAGCACCTTTACACCACTATTTGTTTCAGTGTCATACCAATGATATCCTATCTAAGGAAATATTTTCTTTGGTGGGCAGCAGCATGCAACCACAACAAGAGACTTCCCTTCTCACAACCCCACGCTGCCCGGACCCTCACCACAGACGCATCAGACAATGCCTGGGCTGCACACCTGGATGGCAGGTGCTTTCAGGGCCATTGGAGTCCAAATCAAATACATTTGCACATCAATCAAAAAGAGCTGCTAGCTGTTGTGAATGACCTTAAAGTTTTCAGACCCCTACTCTCCACAGGGCCTCTACTGATCAAAACAGACAATACCACAGTGATGTGGTATATCAACAAACAGGGAGGGACTCACTATTATCCTCCTCTCTGCAGGCTTGTCATGACCCTCTGGCACATGGCCTCAGCAATGCAAATTCACCTGCTAGCACAATTCCTGCCGGGCTCCCTAAACTCTGTAGCAGACAACTTAAGCAGAGACCTGCTAGACCCCCCCCCCCCCACGAGTGGCAGCTAGACCACAGAACCTTCACCCTTGTAACCCAGAAATGGGGCACCCCGAGGGTGGACCGCTTTGCCTCCCACTCCAATCATCAGCTCAGCAAAGTCTGCACCAGGGAGCCTCACAGCAAGGCCTGGAAAGTGGATGCTCTATCCTTCCAATGGGTAAACCTCATGGACTATGCATGTCCCCCTCTACCACTCATTTCATTGCTCAAAATAAGGGAGGAAAGACCCAGGGCAATCCTGATTGCCCCAGACTGGTCACACCAGCACTGGTACCCACTGCTGTGCAGCCTGTCACCTCTGCCACCTTGACACCTACCTCAGATCCCAACACTCCTGACCCAGAAGGATGGAGAATTCATGCATCCCCAATTGTAGACCCTCAACCTGGCAGCCTGGCTTGTTCCCTGACCTCTCCTCAAGCTGCCATTCTAAGCAAACAAGTCCTATATGTTATACGTGAGGTCAGACACCCCAGCACTAGAAAATCCTATGCTGACAAATGGAAAAGGTTTTGCACCTGGATCCAGGCTAAGGGAGCCGAACCAGCACAGCCCTCCCTACTTCTCATCCTGGATTGCCTGCAGACCTACTGCACAAGGGTCGATCCTTCTCTTCTATTAAAATTCATGCCTCTGTCATCTCTGCTCATTACAGAACAGAGCCACCTCTCTTCTCACACCCTCTCATCAAACAGTTCCTAAGAGGGGCTAACAACTTAAGGCCACCCAGGAGAGCTTCTACCCCAGCTTGGAACCTCAACTTTGTGTTGGAAAAGCTCACCCTACCCTCCATCGAATCTGCAGCTTCAGCAGAGTAAAAATTCCTCTCTTGGAAAACAGCCTTGCTTCTGGCCATCACTTCAGCTAGAAGAATTTCAGAGCTACAAGCACTCATAGCTGTAGAGCCCTTCATCATTTTCCATGATGACAGGGTCTCCCTCAGGACTAACCCATCCTTCATGGCTAAAGTGGTGTCCAGTGTGGCTCTAAACCAATCCATTCATTTGCCGACCTTTTTCCCTAATCCACAAAACAAGGGGGAAATGATTCTGCGCTCTCTAGATGTGCACAGACAGCTCCAATTCTATCTGGATAGGGCTACATCTTTTAGAAAAACTGACCAATTGCTAGTCAGCTTCGCAGTAGGGGCAGAGGGCAGGGCCATATCCAAACAAATAATATCCAAATGGATAACACACTGCATCCATTTCTGCTGCAGACAGCATGGGAAACCACCCCCAAAGGGGGTCAGGACACATTCCACCAGGACAACCTCCACCTCTGCAACTTTTCTCAGAGGAGTCCCCACCGGGGACATCCTGGAGGCTGCAACATGGACTTCTGTCCATATCTTCACTAAGCATTACCACCTGTCTCTCTTCTCCAAATCCAGGGCGGGCTTTGCCACTGCAGTCTTGCAGGGCATCCTAGCCAGCCCCCAGTCGTCTTGACTGCGTCCTCTCACATGAAGAACATAGTACAGTTGTGTACACTTACCATAAATGTAGCTGTTCGAGTGTATTCACTGTTGCAGTCCTGGTTTCTCACCCTCCATCCCCCTTGTCTCTCTCTCTCTCTTCCACTCTCCTTACAGGGAATTATTGGTATTTACTTTCTACTGGTGGTGTTCTTCCACCATAACTTAGCTCCCTATTTGGGGGCTCCTGACAGTTAGGGCAAGAAAAACTAATGTAATGGCGTCGGCTGCCTGATTTTATACCACTGACGACCTGACGTCAGTCCTGGAGCGACAGCAACTGACGCAGAAATACTAATCCTCTGGTATTCGGGCAGACTGAGGGCTACCCCTGGCAGGATAACCCAAGTGTGATGACTGCAACAGTGAATACACTCAAACATCTACAATTATGGTAAGTGTACACAACTGTACTATCAGTACATGCAGAAGAGGAACAAGTTTTAAAAGAAGGCAGGATTTGAATGAGTTATGTAATGTTTGACTGACAGTGACTGGATACGTTATAAGTGATGTATGCAGATTGCAGCTACAGTTGTGTTGGCATGGTTTGTAATGTATAATTACAAACCAAATCACCCAACATAATCTGTCTTCCTATTCCTAGGACCATCTATGGCCTGCCCTTTTCAGGTCTCACTTCTGTTTATCTGGTGGTTCTCTGTAGTGTCCTTGTCTAGGTTATTGTCACTCAGTCTTAAATATATATTAATTTTCATTAACAGTAACTTCCTTAGCTAGCTATGCAATTTGTGTATCTGACTTTTTTCTTTAAACAAAACTTGTTAATAACTGAAACCCTTTATTTGTTTTTGTCATAATTGTATTGTTATCCTTATTTATTGTTTCTTGCTTCTGTTTAATTCTATTTACTTTTATTTGTAAACATGTGGAGCTTTTCTCTCCAGCCCTCTGCTGAAAAAGGGCTATCATCTCAGTCAAACAAACCTGGTCAACAAATGTTAAATAAGTAAATAAAATGTTTGCAACTGAGGTTTTATCGCTTTGCTTTATTTTAATTTAGAGAATGGGTGATGTGTAGATCACATCTTGATTGGAGAACGAACGTTCTCCAGCTGGGTATTTATGTAGAAGTAATGCCCACTGAAAAATGAGTCCACCGCTTGACAGCAGCATATCAAGCTGCAGTGGAGCTCGTACTGAAAAATGGCTTCCATTATTTTACGCTTGCTAAGCAGCGCTTTTGCTGTTTAGCAAGTGTAAAATAATAAAGAAAAAAATGAAAATAAAAAAAAAGTTTGTATGTGTTTGTGTATGAGAGTGAGAGATTGAGTCTTTATCTTACACTTGCTAAGCAGTGCTTTTGCTGTTTAGCAAGTGTAAAATAAATGAAACCGAAAAAAGTTTGTGCGTGTGTGTTTATGTCCGCGTGTGTGAGTGAATGGGTGCATGAAAACAGAACAATACTGTGTGTGTGTGTGTGTGTGTGTGTGTGTGTGTGTGTGTGTGTGTGTGTCAGTCAAGAGTGAGAGCGATCACCCTGTAAAGCCTATATAACCTCTGCGAATACCCCTGTAGTATTCTACATTTACCTATCTACTCTGCTGCATAGTCTAACATTGTTTGTTTTCTTTTCTCTGTTTTCTAGCACTCTCAGTCTTCAATTACCTCAACCATATTTAAAACACGCCCAAGTTGCAAGCCAGGCATTTATGGATCTAGTCACCCTCTACATCATAATTGTATGTTTCTCTGTTCCCTGCCTATATGTTATTTCTTTTTTGTAATCTACAGTTGTAAGCACAATACTGAGCCCAAATAGTGCAATATCTTTTCCCTTATTGGTTTTACTGACACTGTTAGCTCTCTCCTACCATTTTTTGTTAGCTGTCCTCAGAACAGAATTTGTTTTAGTCTTTATTTCTTCAATACAAGTAATTTCCATTGCTACCTGATAATACTCCCTTCACCTGGTTGCCTGTACTTTTTTGTTGCCAACAAATACACTTTTCTCCCTACCTACCTGCTGCTTACACTAATTGTTTTTCATGGGGCAGGCACATCTCCGGTCTCGGTTCCAACCCGCTCCATTCACCCTTGCTGCGCTCGAGCTTACTTTGCTCCCCTTCCCTTCCCCCATTCCCACCTGCCCCCACTTCAATTACATTTATACCTAGCTACCCCTCCTACTTTGTGCATCATCCAATCACACTCCTTCTCCTCTACATTCCTTCTATCAGTTCTGCCATCTATCAGTCCCAACCCTCCTATAAGTACCATCATAAACTCCTCCTCTTCTCTTCCTATGCACCTCCTACTCCTACTTACCTCACATCTTACTTCCACACCTCTCTCTTAATTGTTATTCCCACCTTCCTTAACTCCCTTCACCTATAACCCAGGCACCCCTACTTCACCCTTATACTCCTACACTTTTACCCATACTTCCCTTTAGTCCCCTCACTAGTTCTTCCTTTATATATCAGTCCTCAGTATTACTATACAACATTCATTCTTTCATAAATATATACCACACTTCTCAGTAATGTGTCCCATCTTCAGCACATTTCTCCTTATATTCAGTCTGTACCTGTCCCTCTCCTTCTAAAACTTTCATCATATTACCCAGTCCATATACCTCCCAAACCAATTTTTACAACATCCACCTACACTCTCACACTCCAGCTATTCTGACATCTGCTACAGTCTTTATGCCACTGACTTAATTCTACGAATGAAGCTTACAATCCTCTCTCAAAAATACAACCTTCATAGCAACTTTGTCCTTAAATACTTCCAAAATACTAAAAAGAAGCACCAACCAATTACTCACCCTGCCCACTGCAGTCTAGTCCTGTGTGGTGACATACATCCAAACCCTGGCCCCTGCCTTCCCTCTCATAATCCCTCTAATTCCATAAAGTCCTTATTCTTCATCACCATATATCTGCAAAGCATAAGAAATAAAATTCCTCATCTGCATGTATGGTTGAATCAACACAAACCAGACTTTACTGCCATCACAGAGATGTGGCTAAAACCATATATCAAGGATTCTGAATTTCTACCCCCTAACTACTCATGCCTTAGAACAGACAGACTGCACAAAAAAGGTGGAGGCATCGCCTTATTATATCCAAACACCATTACTGTAGTACCTTATTCAAAACCCATTACACTCTTTCCCACTGCTGAGTTACTTGTTACCTTCCTAAAACTCAGTGATTGCAAAAGCCTTTGTACTAAGGTCATATACATTCCCCCAGGCAACAATATTCCTATTCTAGAAGATATTCTTGCCTGGGCAACCAGCAATATTAAAAATGAAACATTCTTCCTAGGCAACATTAATATAAACTGGCTCAATATCTCTAATAACAACCCCTCTACCAACATCAACCTTCACATCTATTCTCAGCTAATTTCAGATTAACCAGATCTGACATTAAGAATAACAAAGGTTCGATTCTGGACTGGATTGTGGTTTCTTACCCTAATAAAATCTCCTTCTCCGGAACAGTTCCAAGTGACCACTCACCAGCATTCATAATACGCAAGTCCACCTCTGTACCAAACATAACACCAATATAGATATACCAGAGATTTACCTCACTTCTCCCGAAATACCTTTAATGACATCTTGCAGAACACTAACTGGAGTCCACTAAAATATCTCCCACTCAGTGAAGCTGTGGAATTCTTTAATTCCAAATTTCTTAGGATCCTAAATAACCATGCCCCTCTCCGACTAAAAAGAGTCAAGGCAAAACATGCCAGCTAGCTTGCTAAGTCCACTAAGCAAATTATGTCCGCTAGGGACAAAGCTTGGAAAGCCTGACAGAAAAACAAAAATCCTTCCGACCTCATGCAATATAAACAACCTCACAATCAGGCAAAATGTCTAGTTGTCAAAACAAAAATGAACACTTCCACACATTGCCTACATAAATAAAACCCCAAGAAATTTTGGGGAGCAGTCAACACCCTACTCCATCCAGGAACTAACAATAATCCATGCCCAAGCCCAGAAAAAACACCCACTGAGTTAGCCTCACTGTTTAACTCATATTTTTTGACACCATTGCCAAGCTTACTACCACCTTCCCACCTATCAATGGAAATCCACAAGAACCACCTTCAGTATAATTGCCCTCTACCCCTCTACCTACTTTCTCGCTCTCACTCGTACCAACCTCCACCTTATAAAACTTCTTTGTAAAGTAGCCATGCTCCAATGTCCCAGATAACTTACCCACAGAATACTTACAACTGTCAGCCTCCTCCATTGCATACCCCATCAGTATTCTCTGTAATAGGTCCATTCAGGAATCATGTGTACCTGATATCTGGAAAAAAACATTTTTTTCTCCCATTTCATAAAGGTGGCAGCAACTCTGATATCTCTAAACTCCAGTCTATCGCCATTCTTTCCCCCATCTCCAAGATACTAGAGAAGTGCATTTACACTCAGCTCCTTGGTTACCTGGTCAAACACCAACTACTTCCTCCACTCAACATGGCTTTAGCCCGGGACATAGCACTAGCACTGCTCTCATTTCCTTCTTCGACACAGTAAATAGAGCTCGAGATACTGGCTCCATAGTCTCCTCACTCTTTCTTGATCTAGCAAAAGCATTTGATACAGTTTCCCACCCCCTTCTGCTTACTAAATTTTCCAACCTTGGTATCCCTTCCACTACCTTACACTGGTTCTGTAAATATTTTACCAATAGGCAGCAATCTACTATATGACAGCATTCCTTCTCCCCTTTCATAAACACAAATGCAGGGGTACCCCAGGGTTCTATACTGGGTCCCCATTTATTCAGTGTATTTATCAGCAACTTCCATACCACTCTAGTACTATTATCCAATATACAAATTCTGCTCTTCTAAATCTGTCTCTGAACTACAGTGTCTTACTCAAGAAGCATTTACTTCAACCTGCCCTTAACCCCAGTAAAACAAACTCTTAATATTTAGCTCCCAAAAATCTAGCCCCATTGACCAGTCTGAATTCTCCGTTCATTCCCAAAATGAAACTATCATTGAAGTCGTCCCTAATATCAAATTGCTTGAGGTCATCATTGATGATAACTGACCTTCATCCATAGTAACATCAAAAGCTAGGTGTCTTTTATCGGCACAACTATTTCCACAGCTTCTGTGCTAAAATCTCACCTAATTTTCCTGCTTCCATCTCTTCACCTATATTCAGTCCTCTCTGTAAACTAAACTCAGCTAGTGCTACAACAAAGTTGCCAAATTTGTAGCAAATGCAAAATTTTCAGCCCACCACTGTTCCTCCCTGCATCAACTAAATTGGCTCAAATTCCATCACTACCTCACTTATCTACAATTAACTACTGCCCAGCAACCTATCCATCCCTCTCCTGCATACTGACCATGTATCATCCTAATCAACCCCTTAGGTCTGAAAACAAAATGGTACTGACTGTTGAAAAAAATGTTGTATTCTTTTACTGACTCAAAGCTATGGAATAATCTCACTCCTACAGTCAGAACCATCAGTAATCCTTCTCCTCAGACTACATCTCTCTTCTGTCTGGCTATGCACCTGCACTTGTTCTCCATTTTATTACTTGTATATCTTCTTCTTCTTTCTACCATAATAATCTCGTGAATACTCCTCCACTGACAACACAAACATTGACACCACATAATCGACAAACCATAAACACAAAACCTCACATGCCTACATCCCTGTCCAAAACCACACACAGAACATAAATCACTAAACCCACTATATATATATATATATATATATATATATATATATATATATATATATATATATATATATATATATATTACATGAATGCATACTATTTTCCAAATTCATGCTATGATTGTAAACAATTTGTCACTGTTATCAATTTGATTTTCATGTACCACTACTGTTTTCCACTGAAAATGGGCTCACTTAGGCCCAGTGCCCAGTAAACAAATGCAGTAAATAAATAAATAATTATATTCTGTGTTTACAGCAGGTTATTTTATTCAAATGCTAATGAAGTTTTATGCTTTTCTGCCATATCCGGAGGCCATATTTGAGATTGGTTACTTTAAAGTAGGTCCTGTTGATGTGATTATTTATTTAACAAAGACACATATTGTGTGCAAAATAATGCTGAAAAGTTATCAGAATGTGTATTTGAAGTATAATGCTCATATCTTTATCATGTGTTCATAAGGTCACATAATGGATGTAGTACTTCCTGATTTGTGATTAGTGGCAGTCTTTGCAGTTTCAGGTTACCCTTAAACTTAATTCACCTAATCCTGTATTAGGTAGATAAACACCATAGGGCCTGTACCATTTACTATTGAACTCCTTCACTGATTGTTGAGCCCATAGATACCTGCAGAGATCTGTTGCAGTTAGTAAAAACAAATTTCTCTTCTTCATGTTGTCTCATGCAATATAAACAACCTCACAATCAGGCAAAATGTCTAGTTGTCAAAACAAAAATGAACACTTCCACACATTGCCTACATAAATAAAACCCCAAGAAATTTTGGGGAGCAGTCAACACCCTACTCCATCCAGGAACTAACAATAATCCATGCCCAAGCCCAGAAAAAACACCCACTGAGTTAGCCTCACTGTTTAACTCATATTTTTTGACACCATTGCCAAGCTTACTACCACCTTCCCACCTATCAATGGAAATCCACAAGAACCACCTTCAGTATAATTGCCCTCTACCCCTCTACCTACTTTCTCGCTCTCACTCGTACCAACCTCCACCTTATAAAAACTTCTTTGTAAAGTAAAGCCATGCTCCAATGTCCCAGATAACTTACCCACAGAATACTTACAACTGTCAGCCTCCTCCATTGCATACCCCATCAGTATTCTCTGTAATAGGTCCATTCAGGAATCATGTGTACCTGATATCTGGAAAAAAACATTTTTTTCTCCCATTTCATAAAGGTGGCAGCAACTCTGATATCTCTAAACTCCAGTCTATCGCCATTCTTTCCCCCATCTCCAAGATACTAGAGAAGTGCATTTACACTCAGCTCCTTGGTTACCTGGTCAAACACCAACTACTTCCTCCACTCAACATGGCTTTAGCCCGGGACATAGCACTAGCACTGCTCTCATTTCCTTCTTCGACACAGTAAATAGAGCTCGAGATACTGGCTCCATAGTCTCCTCACTCTTTCTTGATCTAGCAAAAGCATTTGATACAGTTTCCCACCCCCTTCTGCTTACTAAATTTTCCAACCTTGGTATCCCTTCCACTACCTTACACTGGTTCTGTAAATATTTTACCAGTAGGCAGCAATCTACTATATGACAGCATTCCTTCTCCCCTTTCATAAACACAAATGCAGGGGTACCCCAGGGTTCTATACTGGGTCCCCATTTATTCAGTGTATTTATCAGCAACTTCCATACCACTCTTACCCGTAGTACTATTATCCAATATACAAATGATTCGACTATTATCTGCTCTTCTAAATCTGTCTCTGAACTACAGTGTCTTACTCAAGAAGCATTTACTTCAACCTGCCCTTAACCCCAGTAAAACAAACTCTTAATATTTAGCTCCCAAAAATCTAGCCCCATTGACCAGTCTGAATTCTCCGTTCATTCCCAAAATGAAACTATCATTGAAGTCGTCCCTAATATCAAATTGCTTGAGGTCATCATTGATGATAACTTTCGACCTTCACATCCATAGTAACATCAAAAGCTAGGTGTCTTTTATCGGCACAACTATTTCCACAGCTTCTGTGCTAAAAAGGTTCTCACCTAATTTTTCCTGCTTCCATCTCTCTTTTATATGGTGCCCCCGTCCTCACCTATATTCAGTCCTCTCTGTAAACTAAACTCAGCTAGTGCTACAACAAAGTTGCCAAATTTGTAGCAAATGCAAAATTTTCAGCCCACCACTGTTCCTCCCTGCATCAACTAAATTGGCTCAAATTCCATCACTACCTCACTTGTCTACAATTAACTACTGCCCATAAACGTATTTACTACCCAGCAACCTATCCATCCCTCTCCTGCATACTGACCATGTATCATCCTAATCAACCCCTTAGGTCTGAAAACAAAATGGTACTGACTGTTGAAAAAACTAAGCTCTCAGCCGGCCAAATGTTGTATTCTTTTACTGACTCAAAGCTATGGAATAATCTCACTCCTACAATCAGAACCATCAGTAATCCTTCTTCCTTCAAAAAATCCCTCAGACTACATCTCTCTTCTGTCTGGCTATGCACCTGCACCCTAACAAAAAAATCCAAAACCTGACTTTCCTCACTGGAACCTACTTGTTCTCCATTTTATTACTTGTATATCTTCTTCTTCTTTCTACCATAATAATCTCCTTCTGCTGCCAGTACCGCTTGTTTTATTCTACCACATAGCCCGTCTGTCTCCTTATTTTTTTATCCTTAAGTGAATACTCCTCACTGCTAATAATACTATGTATATATATATATATATATATATATATGGTTCTAGGTTACATAACCGACAGCTGCTTTCACTGACAACACAAACATTGACACCACATAATCGACAAACCATAAACACAAAACCTCACATGCCCGACAAACAAATAACCGACGGTCCACAAACACGAAACCTCATACGCTGCACACACCACAATAACAACAATCAACTAACAAAATACATCCCCTGTCCAAAAACCACACACAGAACACAAGCACACCAAAATCCTCACAAACCCACACTAAACCTCACATACACAACTATCTACAACCCTAACCCAAACCCTTACCCTAAGGACCATCACTATCGCACACTCAGCTAACCGCGCCCTAACCCTAACTCACTTAACCCACCCCTAACCCAAAATATACTACTACCGACACTTACCTAACCCGCCTAACCCTAACTCACTTAACCCACCTAACCCAAAAATACTACTACCACACACTTACCTAACCCGGCTCCCTAACCCTAACTCACTTAACCGCCTAACCCAAACACTATCACTACCGACATTTACCTAACCCGCACTGACCCTAAATCACTAAACCCACCCCTATCCCCACAGACAGTCAATATCCACACTTACCTTACTCGCACCCTAACGTCCGTCACCACCGCATACTCACACAGCCTTTTTCCAAGTCACTATCCTTGGCGTCGGCATTTTGATCCGTAGCGTCGGTCTTCCGCATGTCGATCTTCTGGCGCCCACTAATCCGTTGTCGGTGAAAGCAGCTGTCGGGTATGTAACCTAGAACCATATATATATATATATATATATATATATATATATATATATATATATATATATATATATATATATGTTACATGAATGCATACTATTTTCCAAATTCATGCTATGATTGTAAACAATTTGTCACTGTTATCAATTTGATTTTCATGTACCACTACTGTTTTATAAACTCTGTATTGTGTACAATATTTCGTTGTATGTACTTAATGTGGAGCTTTTCTCTCCAGGCCTCCACTGAAAATGGGCTCACTTAGGCCCAGTGGACTTTCCCAGTAAACAAATGCAGTAAATAAATAAATAATTATATTCTGTGTTTACAGCAGGTTATTTTATTCAAATGCTAATGAAGTTTTTTATGCTTTTTTTTGGCAGTTTACTAAAGTGCCATGCAGGCTTTTGATTGTTAAGTTTTTCTTTTTTTCTTTGCCTCAGCTGCAGGCATTCCAGATTTCCGATCACCAGGAAGTGGTCTGTATCACAACTTGCAGAAATACAACCTGCCATATCCGGAGGCCATATTTGAGATTGGTTACTTTAAAGTAGGTCCTGTTGATGTGATTATTTATTTAACAAAGACACATATTGTGTGCAAAATAATGCTGAAAAGTTATCAGAATGTGTATTTGAAGTATAATGCTCATATCTTTATCATGTGTTCATAAGGTCACATAATGTGCATATTAGGTCTTCAGGCCGATGTAGTACTTCCTGATTTGTGATTAGTGGCAGTCTTTTCTCATTTGCAGTTTCAGGTTACCCTTAAACTTTAGACATAGACTTTTATGCTTGATAAGGCTACCTGAATGTGTAATTCACCTAATCCTGTATTAGGTAGATGTTAGTTACCTTGCAATGAATTTTTTAACACCATAGGGCCTGTACCATTTACTATTGAACTCCTTCACTGATTGTTGAGCCCATAGATACCTGCAGAGATCTGTTGCAGTTAGTAAAAACAAATTTCTCTTCTTCATGTTGTCTCTTAGTAAATCCATCCTTTGCGTTTAAACCGTGTCTCCTTGTTCTCAAACAACTTTTTTTTCCTGAAAGCTGATGTCTTCTTGGACTTCAGGTTCCATGAGGTATTTAAACATTTTGTTATCCTCCTCCACCATTTCCACAATAATTTACAGTTAATTCATCTCATATGTCCTCTGGTACCATTTTGCCACCATCCTTTAAAGTGTATGTGTGTGTGTGTGTGTGTGTGTGTGTGTGTGTGTGTGTGTGTGTGTGTGTGTGTGTGTGTGTGTGTGTGTGTGTGTGTGTGTCTGTACATGCATACAGGGCTGTATTCATTTCATCAAAAAAGGCTTTCATCAGAGTAGAAATTGACTTATTACCTCCATTCCCATTTCTGGGAAAGTCTGTTTGTGTGTGTGTGATTACTGGATGTATGACTGTATGGGATTCATGTCTATGTACTGAGAGCTGTTTCTTTGAATGCTGATAGAGCAAAGAAATTATGCCAAAATATCTTTTGTCAATTATCAGAAGCAACTTTTTTTGCATGGAGCAAGGCCCCACCGCCCTCAAGCTTATATATACCTACTCCGAGGTCACACAACAGTAGAAAAAAGTGAAAATTCCACTGTCACAGAAAAGTGTTTCTGTACAATTTTGGCCATATATTGGCAGTCAAAGAAACCGCTATAGACTTGACTATATGGATAAGAACTTAATAGGTGAATGTTTATATGTTTGAGTTTGAGATTGGTTAATGGAAGTATGTATGAACAAGAAATCTTTTATCAACAGAGTTTGTGCATGTGTGTGTGAGAGAGAGAGTGTAAGTGTTACAGTGTATGAGTGCAGCTTGTACATGTTTGAATGCTGCTGTAATATTTTCCTTATTTTGTTTAAGATCAGTGATGACATTTGTAATATTCAAATCCGAAAGAAGAAGTAAAATGTTGAGGATCTGGCATGAAATTTACACACACACACACACACACACACACACACACACACACACACACACACACACACACATTCATAATGAGGAGAATTAATGCAGCCGAGACCACCAGTCTTGTAGTTTATTTATATACATATGCAGATAAGGCAGGTTCTTGCAAAAAACATACCCTCATGACGTTTTTAACTAAAACACTCAATCAGTTCCTTTAGTTCAGTCTTACGTCCTGGGAAACCATCTTTCTTAGTACCTCTCTGGATTTCTCCTGGTTGAAATATTTTCCTTTTTCTCTGTGGTTGCTTTTCTCTTCATTTATTTTTTCCTAGAGCTGCTGCTCTATACACTTGGTTCCATTTACCATGGGTAAGCATACTCTGCCTGGACACATCTCAGGTATGTCTTTTATATTATTTCCCAATACTGATTCAAGAAATGTAGTCTTACTAATGCAAACACTTTCCTCCCTACCCTTAAAGTAACAGATGCAACTCAACAAATCATATGCCACATTTAGAGGAAACAGCTCTTTGTTTACACATTTTTGGGCCACAAACATTATTTACATATTTTTGGTCATGCGTGCTTTTGTAATGGTTGAAAACCACCATGCTGCTGTACAGTGTCCCCCCCCCAACACACCCACACACATTCTTGAACCTTTTCATTTCAGGCCCAGTGGATGGCCTATAAATCCTTGAAAGGCTGTCCACACTGTGGTTGATTGAACCAGCTTGATCTTTTAATGGATGGAACTGAAATGGTTAAAGTGAGAGGAATTGAAATGGCTGAAGTGAAGGAGGCCTGCAGATGTAGTCTTGTGTTATCGTTTTTTTTTGTAAGTGAAGCCATATAAGGGAGGCATGATCGGTTTCCAGTATGAACTCTGACCAAGTGAATTGTATTTAAGAGAAGAGATACAGTTTTATTGCTGAACATTCCTTCTCACTTGTGGAGTATTTTAATTCCGCCTTGTTATGGCTCAAGTAGCAGACTGGAATCTCTTCTCCATCGCAGAGCTGTGAGAGTGTGCCCCCCCCCCCCCCAGACCCATTTCTGAAGCATTTGTCTATACTAGAAGTGGTTTACTAGCCTTAGGATGTGAATATTGATTATATTCTCTCTTACAGAAAAGCATTAACTGCTTTCACCACCCATCTTATTTAGGAGCATTTTCTCTTTTGTTAAATCCGTTATACAGCTGGCTATGTTGTGAAATGAGGCACAAACTGTCTGTAGTATCCAGCCAACTCTAGGAATTTACTCACTTATTTCATTTTTTTTTATTTTAATGTACTTGGAGTGGATTTGTCCTTCACAGTCTCCAGCTTTTTCTTTATTGGTCCTACTGTTCTTGGCCTGTCATATACCCTAGGTATATCATTTTTGCATTTAGAAACAGTAGCAGTTAGCTTGGCCACTCTTAATGCATTTAAAATAGGCTGCAGTTTATCAAAATGGGAATCTCAATTTTCAGAGTGGATGACAACATTACCCAAAGAAAGAGCAACATACAGACTATGGGATTTTAAATCCTGATCCATGAGTCACTGAAATGTTGTAGAGTACCATACAACTCGAAGGGAGGAATTTTATACTGTAGAAAGCTACCACTTCATCAGGTCTACTGCAGCTGAGAATCATATCCTAGTCTTGGTATTAATTCATCTACCCTTGGCATCACGTAACTATCAAATTTGGAGATACTGTTTAACCTCCTAAAGTAATTACAGAATTGGATGATTCCATAAGGTTTTTGGACTTATGGGGCTGTTCCTTTTACTTTAGACTCCTCTATTACCCCCCATCATAAGTATCTTTTTCTATTTCTTCATGTACTGCCTGTCTGTTTGATTTTGTTATTCCATAAGGTTATAAATTAGCCTTTTGTTCTAAATTAGTCTCAGTTTGTTTTGTCTTTTCAGCTTTTCCCGGTTAGGGGTCACCACACCGGAACTCTGGTCCGCTAATGATTGGCAGTCGATTTTTATGGTGCTGACTTGCCAGCACGACGCCCAACCTTCAGCGAAGGCATGCCCATTCACGCATGTCTTTCAGAGGCCACTCGATTATGGGGAGGACATGCAGACTCCACACAGAAGGCACTCCAGCCAAGAATCGAACGGGAGAACCTCTTGCTGTGAGGCAACAACGTTACCGCTGTACCACCGCAGCTTCTAAAGTAGTCTCAGTATGGTGTTTGAATCAAATTTGTTCTGCCAGGCAGTTCTGAAACACATTCTTATTTAACAGGCATTCTTTTATTTCCTGTTTCTAAGGTTTGAAGAGTCTGCCCTATATCTGAACTGCAGGCTTAAGAATCCACTCATTGCTACTGTAAAACTGCTGAAGTTTTACTTCCTCAGTTTAAACATATTGATATGGTATACTTGTTATCGTCTTTTCTTACCTGTTTATCTTACTCTTTATTTTACCTCATTTATTCTCTCATATTTCATGTGGACTCTACCATTTACCAAACACTTGATCTGCAACCTGTGGGGTTATGGATCCGATATCGGATCCAAACCGGCATGATTATCCAGCTATGGATCCGAGCTCTTAGCGCCTCCCCTCACCCATAATGCCCTGCTCTCCCTACATGACCTCAGATCTAGTTTGCCGCGCTGGTAACCAGGTCTTGGATCTTTGAGCTCTTCAGCTAAGTGTTATTTAAACCTAAAGAAAGCTTTATTTTCGTATAATGTTGTGAGTTTTGAGTGATTGTGTTAGGTTCCCTTTTATCTTTTGATAGTTTTAGTTTAAAATTTTTAATTTTTACACTTAAGTTTATCCCCTCCACTCGCTGGTCGGAGTTTCTGTGTGTGTGTATTGTTTGGGGCCTTGTGTGTGTGCTTGTGTAGCACTAGTTTTCTGTCTTTGTTTTTTTTTGGTAAAAAAAAAAAAAAAAAGACTTTATTATGTCAGAAGCCCCTAAGGCAATATTTTCCAAATGCTCCGAGTGTGGCCATAAGCTTTCCCCTGCTGATGGCCACACTCGGTGCGTTCGATGCCTTGGGGTTGAACACCTCACTTCTGGATGTTCCATTTGTGCAGGGTTCAACCCCAGGGCATTGAAGGAGTGGAGGTCGAAGCTGGTCCTGGCGGGACTTCTACCCCCGGACTCGGCTTTGGCTCCCGCTCCTGTGGTGGGTACCGTGGCCACGGTTCCCTCCTCGCCTGCTCCCCCTCGTCCACCTGGGACTCAACCTCCCGCTGCTAGGTTGGAGGAAAGAGAGGCAAGAAAAAAGGACTGGAGAGAGAAGCACCACAAGCGGTGGGCCGAGACCTCCGTTTCGGCCCCGCCTGCTAAGCGGGCTTCTCCTCCAGCCTCCTTTGCTGCTGGCTCTCCCCCCCTCCCCCTCGGCTCCGGTCACTGGTCTGCTTTTCACCGGGGCCTGAGGAGGAGGAGACCCGATCTCCGTCGAGGCTATCGAGGAGGCATTCAAGGCCTACCTCGGTAGCCTCTTCGAGATCCACGTATAGCCCTTCCGACGCCGATCTGGACCGGATGATGAGAAGGTTCATCCAGGCCCAGATGCAGATGGGAGTGCTCCTGCCTCCCCCCCCTCTGGGGGGGAGCTCGACCCCATTTTTCAAGCCTATAGCTCCTTCTCCGACCCGCTACCTGGGTTCGGAGCCGGGCAGCTTCGGAGCCGGGGGTGGGTCGGCGCCAACAGTACTAGGTACTTCGGATCCGACCCTGCCCTCGAGTGTCTCAGATCCAACCTCTCGGAGCCTGCCTCCGAGCTTCGGATCCGGAGGACTCAGTGTGCCTTCGGCGCCGTCTGTGTCGGAGCGCACTGGTCCCTCGGATCAGAGTGTCTCGGGGCCGGCTCCGATCCACTCTTCGGATCCGAGGGGGAGCTGACTTTCGGATCCTTTGGTCGGGGCTGGCTCCCCCTCGGCTTTTGATGTAGTGGAGAGGGCTCTGTTGAGGGCTTCCGGACCCCCGACACTTGCTTCGGCTCCGTCCCGCGCTCCATCTGCACTGGGTCAGGCTTCCACCATCCGGCCACTGGGACAGCCCGCTTCAGTGCCCCAAGCTGTTCCTTTGGAACAAGACACTGCTTGCGAGGGCTCCTCGGACAGGCCCCCCGAGGAAGCCCCTCGCAAGCATACATGTAAAAGGAGGCACATAGACTCCCCCGAGTCTTTAACTGAAGACATGGATTTGGAGGAAGGGGAAGGCTCCCCAAGATCACCCCCCCGAGGATGTCTCCTTTGGAGACATCATGGAAATGCTTCACATAAGGGGTGGGTGGTCTGCCCCCAAGTCTTCCTCGGACGAGTCTGTGTTCTTGGAGGCATTCGAAGCGGGCCCTTCTACCTCTTGGGTGTCCCCTCCTGCCCGACCCCCTGGTGAACCTTATTACCACCAGGGCGTGGAAGGAACCGGAGACCGTGGAGCCAATTCCCAAAAGGCCAGACAGAATCCTTAGCCCCCCTGCAGACCGTGCCCATTGGAGTAAGGGGCCTCCGGTAGATGCCATGTTGACGGCAGCAGCCACCAAGAAGGAACTCGCACAGGAGAGTCCTTCAGTCCATCCTCCGAGCAAGGAGTCTCGGATGATGGACCGCTTGGGGAAGCGAATGTTTAGTTCTGCGACCTTCTCAGTGAGGGCGCTCAACTACTTGGCACATGTTACCAGGATGCAGCGCGATCTTATTAAAGAATACGCTGCATCCCCCCCAGAGTCCATGTTGGAGGAGGACAAACTTTTGCACTCCACCCGTATGGCCACTCTTCGATCCGTGACAAATACCTCTATGCGGTTGCTGTCCCATGCTACTGAGGGAGCCGCTAGAGCTGCAGGAGTAGGCCTAGTCACTAGACGCCAGGCCTGGCTCCGTCATTGCGATTTCACGGAGCCCTTCAAGGCGTCCTTCGCGAACGCCCCCTTTGGTTCTGCCTTTTTTTGCCAAAACGGTTCGCGACACCTTGACCCAGAGTGAAAAGGACGGGAAGACGCTGTCTGCCATCGGAATCCGCTTCTCTGTGCCCCAGAGGTCCTACTCTAGGAACCAAAAGGGCCAGAAGAAGATGTGGTTCCGGAAGTCGCAGCAATCCCAACCCTCTCCGGACAACCAGTCCTTCCGTGGCAGAGGAGGACAGGGAGGATGCCGCCCCAGGGGCAGAGGGGCTCCCAGGAATTTCGGGTCCAGAGAACCTTTCTCTGAACGGCCCGCGCAGCAGCCCTGAGGGGTTGCCCGACTGCTCCACTCTGGAGGCAGTCGGGGGACGTTTTTCAGAGCACCTAGCGGCATGGGAGTCCATAACATCAGACCGCTGGGTCCTCCGCATTATATCCAGAGGATACAAGATCCCCTTTCATCACATTCCAAAATTAAAATCCCTCCCCGACGTTCCACCCGGTCAGTGGGAGGCCGCTTCGGCAGAAATTGGCCATCTGCTGGGGAAAAGAGCCATCCAGCCCGTCCCCCCAGACCAGATCGGATCAGGGTTCTACTCCAGGTTCTTTTTAGTGCCAAAAAAGACGGGGGACTTAAGACCTATTTTAGACCTGTCCCTGTTAAACCTGGCAGTTCCCAAAGAGAAGTTCCAGATGGTCACCTTGCAATCCATCCTCCCCCTTCTAGGAGAGAATCACTGGATGTGCTCTATAGACCTCAAGGATGCGTACTACCACATACTAATGGACAGACGTTCCAGGAGGTTTCTTCGCTTCCGGCTGGGAGCCAGTCACTACCAGTTCAGGGTCCTTCCCTTTGGTCTCACCACAGCCCCCAGGGTGTTCACCAAAGTATTAGTAGTGGTTGCGGCCCACCTGAGGCTTCAGGGGGTGCAGGTCTTCCCGTACCTGGACGACTGGCTTCTTACCGCCCCAACAAGGCATCTACTATCATTGGCACGAGACTCCTTTCTTCATCTAGCTCCCCGCCTGGGCATCACGATAAATGTAGCAAAATCCAACCTGGCCCCTTCTTAGTTGTTAGATTTTATAGGTGCCAGATTAGACACGAGGGAGTTAAGAGCCTTCCTCACAGCCGACAGAGTTCAGAATCTGCGACTCCAGGTGCGGGCCATCCTCCACTCTAGCTCTGTTCCGGCGGAATTGGTCCTGAGGGCTCTAGGGTCCATGGCGGCAGCAATATCTCTTCTTCCACTCGCCAGATTCAACATGCGGGTCCTTCAGTGGACACTTCAAGTTCAGTGGTCTTAATTTGCTCTACCTATGCATCATCCCATCGCGATCAGCAAGGCTTGCAAGCGGTCCCTCTTGTGGTGGCTCCACTCACAGGATCTCCACGGAGGCCGCCCCTTTTGTGCTTCTCCCCCTCTCGCCACGGTGACCACGACGCCTCCCACCTCGGGTGGGGGGGCATTTTGCAGGCAGGACGGTCCAAGGCACGTGGAGCGACTCAGAGACCTCCGTGCATATCAGTGTTCTAGAGATGAGAGCAGTGCTCTTGACGTTGCAAGCACTTCAGGCCTTTCTTCCCCTGGGAACAATTGTGATTCAGTCAGACAACATGTCGGTGGTCTGGTACATCAACAAACAGGGGGGAACCAGGTCTTATCCCTTATGTCGAGAAGCCATGAGAGTGTGGGAATGGGCGATCTCCACCAACCGCTTTCTCATCGCAACGCATATTCCGGGTCAGTCCAACATCCTTGCGGACAAGCTCAGTCGCACCATTCTCTCCCTGTACGAGTGGTCTCTCAATGCTCAAGTAGCGAAACGTATCTTTGCACGGTGGGGAGCTCCTTGTTGCGATCTTTTTGCGTCTCCCTCAAACACCAAGTGCGACAGTTTTTTCACTCTAATCCCTCCTCCAGGGGATTCCCCAAGAGACGCTCTGGTGCATGCTTGGCCTCCCGGTCTTCTTTATGCTTACCTCCCTTTGCCTCTGATGCTCCAAGTTCTTCAGAAAGCCTCTCGGTTGGGGTGCAGAATGATCCTCATTGCCCCATTCTGGCCTCGACAGATCTGGTTCCCTTACCTACGGTCTCACTCGGTGAATCCACCTTGGATTCTAGATCCCATTCCGGATCTGATATCGCACCCATCAAACCTACCAACTCTGAATCTGGACAACCTGAAGCTGACTGCTTGGCTGCTCCAGTTCCACTCCTAATTAGGACTCCCGGTATCTCGTCCCCCGTTAAGGCCATCCTGGTAGTGGCTCATAAACCATCTACCAGGAAAGTTTACCGCAGTAAATGGAAACGATTCTACATTTGGGCGTAGCGGCAAGGTCTAGATCCCTTTACCGTTCCCCTTCCTCTGGTGCTAGACTTCCTAACTACTCTTTTTAATGATGGTGCCAGTAGTTCCACGGTCAAAGTGCAGCTCGCGGCCATTTCTCATTATCATGTTGGTCATGACTCTGGACCTCTTATGTCTGCCAAATTGTGTAAAATCTTCCTAAAAGGCACCTTTCTCCTTCGACCCCGTATCAAGCAAGCGGTTCCTCCATGGGATCTTTCTTTGGTTCTTCAGGCCTTGACCGCTCCCCCCTTCGAACCTGTGGCCACAGTAGATCTTAAATTTTTATCCCTCAAGACTGCTTTTTTAGTAGCCATTACTTCGGCCAAAAGAGTTTCGGAACTTCAAGCCTTATCCATGAAGCCTCCTTACTTGGTCTTCCATCCATACCGCGTATACCTCAGGACCAATCCCTCCTTTCTTCCTAAGGTAGCTTCAGAAGCAAACATTAATCAGTCCATTAACCTCCCTGTTTTCTTTCCTAAATATTAAAACAAGGGTGAATACAAGCTGCATTCCTTGGATGTTCACAGGCAGCTTCATTTTTATCTTAACAGGACAGCTGGTCATAGGCAATCCGACCAGTTGTTCATTTCCTTTGCCAAATTCAATCTGGGTAAGCCAATTTCCAAAGTCTCCTTGTCACGCTGGATTTCCCAATGTATCCTTTTAGCTTATCAGGCTTCTGGGAGGCCCGCACAGGAGGGAGTCCATGCCCATTCGACCCAGTCAGTTTCTACCTCAGCGGCCTTTAAGGCTAGGATTCCTCTGGATGACATTTGTTCAGCAGCCACTTGGGCTTCATCTCATACCTTTATTTCTCATTACAAGCTGGATATCACATCTAGAGGTAGAGCATCCTTTGGCTCCTCGGTGCTCCGGAATATCCTTCCATGACGGCCGCCCAAGATTCAGGTAGCTGGGGACTCTGTCCCACAGGTTGCAGACAAATGAATCTCCTACTTCAGATTTAGAAGTTATGTACTTACCATAACGTTCCATCTGAGTAGGTGGATTAATTTGTCTGCAACCGTCCCGCCCTCCTATCCCCCTGGCCTTGTCAGTTTCCTGCATATTATGTGTTACCCTTTCCAGGGTATTTTTATTCAGGGCAAACTCGATCTGAGGTCATGTAGGGAGAGCAGGGCATTATGGGTGAGGGGAGGAGCTAAGAGCTCGGATCCATAGCTGGATAATCATGCCGGTTCGGATCCGATATCGGATCCATAACCCCACAGGTTGCAGACAAATGAATCCACCTACTCAGATGGAACGTTATGGTAAGTACATAACTTCTAATTTTCTACTGTGGAGACCAAAATCAACACCTAGTCTGCTGTTTTAAATTCGCTGTTCTTTGCCTTTATATTTATACACCCCCTTGTTGGGTAACTTGAGATTTTTCCATGAGTTCCTGTACTGTGGACATCATTACTTTCAGTTTGCAGTGCAAGCTGGTAAAACACTTTTAAATGGAATTTGTTTCCTCCCAAGGGCTTTTCTGGCAGTGTTAGCAGTCTCTCAGGGTGTCTATTGTACAATTCAAAAGGATTGAGTTTGACTGAGGCATATTGCTATAGTGGCAGGTAAGAGTTCTTGTATTAATTGTCCCCTATTTTTGCCATCCTCCTTGATAAGTTCCCTCAGCACAGACTTCAGCATTAAGTTATCCATCTGAGAAGTCCAGCCATCTGGGAAGGATACACTAAGGTTTTTATGTACTTGATCTTAAAGCATTGGCACAGTTGGTGCCTTATTGTGGACATAAAGAGAGTCTTCTTATCAATGAATATTTCCTCTGCTGTTCTCACCATGGACTGACATATATTTCTGTAACCTCAACTGACAGAGCAATGATAGATGGAGGATTAGCACCACTCTCACCTATTCACTGTACTTTAACAACATTAAGAGAGCAATTGAGAACAACTGGTGCATTATTAGTGTGAGATCAAGACTCTTAATAAGATCCTTCCCCCAAAACTGCCTTTTACCATCCATAAAAACAAGACCATAAGGTAATATGTAGAAAGAACAGCACCAGTAGATAACTTGCATCTTAGGAAAGTTACATGTCAATGTGGCCCACCTTTCTGCAACTATTTCAGGTTCATGAGTAACCAGGATACTTTCTTTTGTCCCAACGGCCAGAAGAAATTTCAGAGCACAAGCTATAGTAAATACAACTCTGACACAGTTGTATACAGAGCATAATGCAAGGCAACAATATTCCCATATTAGAAAAAATCCTAGCTTGGGCCTCAAACAGCATAAAAAATGAAGCAATCATTCTAGGCGATGCAAATATCAACTTGTTTGCTATTTCATATCACCATCCTACCACCAGCATAAACCTATATAACTTTACTCAGCTAGTCACCAATGTAACCAGACCCAAAAAAAACAGCAACACTGGCTCTATCCTGGATTGTATTATGGTCTCGTGACACTAATAAAATGGAACAGGAACTCTACCTAACAGTATTAGTGACCGCCTACTTGCCTTTATAATATGTAAAAATAGCCCAATGCCAAGTAAACACCAGTACAAACAAATCATAGACCTGTCCCACTTCTATCCAACCATCGGTAATGAAACTCTACATAGCCTAAATTGGGATGCACTAAAAATCCTTCACTCAATGAAGCAGTAGTGTTCTTTTACTCTACATTTCTCAGGATCTTAAACAAACTGGTTCCTCTCAGACAAAAGAGAGTGAAAACTAATCATTCCAGCTGGCTTACTAGACCCACTAGGCAACTCATGACTGCCAGGGACAAAGCATGGAAAGTATGGCAAAGAAATAAAACCCCTGTGACCTCACACAATTTAAGCAACTCCGAAGTAAAGTAAAGCGTCTAATAATCAAAAACAAAAAAGAATGCTACCTTAGTCTACAAAGTCATCACAGTCACATAACCCCCAAAAATTCTGGAGCTCCATAAATTTCTCACTAAAACCAGGCTCCAATAACAATCCATGCCCAAGTCCAGATAGATGCGTACTGAAATAGCCTCACTCTTTAACTCACATTTCATAAATGCCATAACCGATCACACCACTAACTTTCCTAAAACCAACTTAGCTCCGGCAAATTCATCATCCAAAAATACTTGTAGCTCCCCCCTGCCCAGCTTTTCTCTCTCAACTATTCCTACAGCTACTATAAAATCTATTTCTAAAACTCAAACCTGGCACTAACATGCCCGACAACCTACCTCTTGAATTCCTTCAATTATCAGCCATCTCTATTGCTTATCCCATAAGTATTTTTTTAACAGATCAATCCAGGAGTCCTATATACCCACAAGCTGTAAAAATGCATATATTCTCCCTCTCACCTTTTGACTAATTGCCATCCTCTCACCCATTTCTAAGATCCTAGAAAAATACATCCATGCACAACTTCTAAGTCACCTGCTACATAACCAAATTCTTTCTCCCACTCAGCATGGTTCCAGACCAGGGCACAGTACTACCACAGCTCTATAATCCTTCCTGGACACAGTCAACCATGCCTAAGATGCTGGAAATGGCATCTTCTCCCTTTCTTGACCTCTCCAAGGTTTTTAATACCATCTCCCACCCCCTTCTTCTCACCAAACTGTCTAACTTAGGCATCGCTCCCTCTACCCTAAACGGGTTCTCAAACTACCTCACAGATAGGCAACAGTCAACTAAGTTGGAGCAGTCTTTCTCCCCATTCCTCAACATAACCACAGGCATGTCTCCGGGATCTATACTAGGGGCCCTGCTGTTTAGTATTTTCATCAACAACTTCCACACCACCCTTAGTCAAGGCAGTGTCATCGAATATGCAGATGACTCAACCATCATCTGTACTGCCAACTCCACATCAGAAATACAACTCACCCAAAGTGCCCTCATTGCCACCGAAACATGGATGACCAATAATCATCTTGCCCTAAACCCCCCAAAAACTAAACTCATGCTATTTACCCCTAAAAAAAATCTCCCTGAACAAGGACAAATTCTCTGTTTACTCTCAAAACAAAAATATCATTGGGGTTGTCCGAAATACAAAACTACTAGGTGTCATCATAGATGAAAACCTAAGTTTTGACCTCCATATTCACAGTAACATAAAAAAAAAACACGCCAAAAACTTGGCATGTTCTATAGACACAAATACTTCCTCAACCACCCCACAAAACTATGCCTGGCCACTTCTTTTCTGCTACTATCTCTATTATATGGTACCCCTCTTCTTACCAACATCCAGTCTGTCCTTAAATCCAAACTCGACTCGTGCTATAATAAAAGCAAAATTCGTGACCATTGCAAAATATTCATTACACTGTTGTGCCTCAGTACACCTACTAAACTGGCTAGAACGCCCACACTGTCTTACATATCTGCAGTTAACCACTGCACATAAACTTGTATTCAGGCCATCAAATTGCCCTGCCATTTCTTCCCTACTCACCCAGTACCATCCAAATAGACCCATTCGATCCAGAAGTCAGCTGTTCCTGAAAATAAAAAAAAACAACCTTTCTGCAGGTCAGGTGCTGTACTCCTTTACTATTTCCAAGCTATGGAACACCCTTCCACCATAACTCAGGACTTCCAGTAATGCAACTATTTAAAAAAAAAATCCCTGAAACAACATCTTTCATAGGATCATTAGGAGGTTAGTAGGCTGTTGGCCCTGAGGCCCTTATAAGCCTAGCCAAGAGTTTAGCCCATGCTTAAACAAATCAGCCCCTGATGTCCCTGTCCTGCATTGTGTATTTTTTGATGTTCTTCATCTCACATTGCTGCAGTCATAACCTGTGGGTAGTCCGCTGTCCTCGGTCGGCCCGAATACCAAAGTGTTAGGCTGGCGTCGGTCATGGCGCTCAGATCTGACGTCAATACGCCGTAGTACTAAAGCGCATGACCGACGCCATATCCTTAGTCTTTCTTGCCGCATAGTCTGAAGCAGAAGCAGCGTTTGCAAGTGCCGTTCGGCATCCTGAAATTTTCGTATTTTGAGTTTCAGACCGAAGACCAAGTTGGGCTAAGTACCCCGTTGGGGAATATTTTTGTCTTTTCTTGCCTCAGTTAAATCCGGATGTCAGAAAAAGTGAATAATTGTATTTCTTGTGGGAAACAGATACCTCATAGGGATTACCACTCTCTCTGTATTCCTTGCTTGGGGCCTGAGCACGACGTAGTCGGGTGTCGCTTTTGTGCTAGATTTAATAAGCGCACCATTAAATGCAGGTTAGATTGTGCTAGACTTGTCTTCGGTAAGCGGTGTAACTACAATATGCCGTCGGATCCTCCGGCTACCGCTAAGAAGCGTAAGGAAAAATCGTTAAAGTCCAAGCAGGATGAGTCGTCTGTTACGGACGCCGGTTCTTTAGAAACTACGGTGGAATCAGTGGATCCAGCCGAGGTTTCAGCTGAATCTCAGGGGGAGCCTTTAATTTTGCAGGATGTGGCCTCTCAGGAGTCGGGTCAGGCTGAGGGGCCTCTCAGGTCTCTGTAGTCCCTTCTTTGCATAAGGTGGTTAGGCCTTCTACTTCTGTCTCTAAGGCACCTTCCAAGGTCAGGCCTGGTTTGTCTTCCTCTGGCGTCAGCCCTAGTTCTGCAGGTTCTGTACCTAAAAAACATATGTTGAAAATGGCAGAGGATTTGATTTCTTTAATCAGGGGTTCTATGCCCCCTCCAGATAAGAGGCCTAGGGTGGAGCCAGAGGTGGAAGGATTGGAGCATTCCTCAGATTACTCAGAGTCTTCGGCTGAAGACATTCAGGATTTTCCTCCTTATTCTGATTCAGATGCAGAGGATTCTAGTCCTTCTGCTTCCCCTCCAGAGGATTTTTCCTTTTCTGAAACCCTGCACTCCATGAGGGAGCATTTTAAGTGGGAAGGTCAGGATTTCTCAGATTCTCGAAAGAGACTTAGGGAATTTTTGTTTTTACCACAGCATAGGCCCTTGGCTATTCCCCCTGTTTTGGATGTTGTTCAGGATGTTTTCTCTGAAGCTTCCCTTAATCCTGATTCTATGCCTCCTGCCCCGGTCAAGCCAGACAGGTATTGCAGCCAGACAGGTATTGCAGAGTGCCAGAGGCTCATAAATATTTGTATAAGAGCCCAAGAGCTGACCCGGAAACTATTAGCCAGGGACCTAAGGGTGTCAGGGCTTCTGTTGTAAAGAATCCAGTTCCTCTGGATAAAGATTCTAGAGCTTTGGATAGGTGGGGTAAAAAAGTGTATACCTCTTCCACTCTAGCGATGAGGGCCTTGAATTGCCAGTTTCATATGCTGAAGTACCAGAATTTTCTCCTAAGTCAGTTAAAATCTAAGGTAGATGCTTTGGCAGAGGGCATAGAGTGTAAGGAATTGCAAGATTTAGTTCATGCCTCTGATCAGGTGGGTAAGCATTCTTTGCAGTGTGGTTTTGATGCTCTTCAGGCTTCTTCCAGGGTGGCTGCCACTGGATCGGTTATTCGTAGGCACGCCTGGCTTAAGGATCAGAACTTGTCAGAGCATGTTAAAGCTCGAATTTTGGATGCTCCCCTTCAATCTGAAGTTCTGTTTGGTTCTCCTGTGGAGTCAGTTTTGAAGAAAATGGAAGACAAAGCTAAGTCCATGCAGACAGTTAAGGATTTTTTACAGGTGCAGCCCCCTAAGTTTAGCAGAAATTGGCCTGCTAAGGGATGGGCTTATCCTTCTTCTGATTTACAGTCTAGGGGCAGATCTAGACGTGGTAGGGGCAGAGCTCATGCTCAGGGTTCTTTCAGGCCTAGAACTTGGAGTTCCCCTGCACAATCTTCAGGTGAGGGCAGAGGTCAGCCTTTTCGTAAACAGACCCAATGACCTGTATCTCCAGCTGCCAGATCCCTCCTGTCTGGCAGCTCCTCTGGGAGGAAAGTTGGCACTTTTCAGGCAAAATTGGCTTTTAGTCACCCAGGACAAATGGGTGTTGGACATTATAGACCGAGGCTACAAGTTTTATTTTCACACCTTGCCTCCTTTCAAAGGCATGCCAGACGTTCCTCCTCAGCAAAAGTTGGAGGCTCACAAGCAGATTTCTTTACTTTTAGAAATGGGGGCTATCCAGGGGGTCCCTCCGTCAGAAGTGGGCCTAGGATTTTATTCTCGCCTGTTTCTGGTACCAAAGAAAGGAAACACTTGGAGGCCAATTCTGGATTTGTCTATTCTCAACACATACCTGGACATTCCCAAATTCAAGATGTTAACTTTGCAACAGCTTCTGCCTCTGCTAGGCAAAGATCACTGGATGGTAACTCTGGATCTCAAAGAGGCTTATCTTCACATTCCTATCAGGCCCAGCTGCAGGAGGTTCCTGCGCTGGCTGGCACTTTTCATTATCAATTCTCTGCATTGCCCTTTGGCTCATCTACTGCGCCCAGGGTGTTCACAAAAGTCCTGGCTCCGGTGATAGCCTTCTTAAGACTAAGGGGAATACAAATTTATCCTTATTTGGACGACTGCCTGATTCTTGCTCAAGACAAAGTCAAGTTACTTCACCATCTTCAGTATGTTATGACAGTGTTAAGGTGCCTAGGGTATTCTGTGAACGAAACAAAGTCCAGTCTAGTACCCTCTCAGGACATGTGCTTTCTGGGTGTGAGACTGAATACAGCCTCTCAGATGGCGTTTTTGACCCCGGACAAACAAAGAAATCTTGCCCTTTACTTCCAACAATTATCTCTACGGTCCAGGCTGACTGCAAGGACAGTTCTTCAGGCCTTGGGGTTCATGGCATCTTGTATTCTGGTGCTTCCCAATGCCAAACTGCATATGAGGAAGCTACAATGGTATCTCAAAAGCGTATGGACTCAACACTGCCACGATTTGGACACTGTCATTCAGATAATACCTTGCATCCAAAGGGAATTCTTGTGGTGGGCTCAGGAATGTCACCTAAACAAGGGACTCTCTGTGACCCGACCAGAGGCGAGTCAGATCTTAACGACAGATGCCTCAGACATGGCTTGGGGAGCACACTTCAATGGGAAATGGGTTCAAGACACGTGGCCTCCCAGACTTCAACATTTGCATATCAACATGAAGGAGATGTTAGCAGTCCAATTTGCCCTGATGGCTTTCAAGGATCTACTTCAACCATGACAGATGTTGATTCAAACAGACAACACAACAGTCATGTGGTACATCAACAAGCAAGGGGGAACCCATTCGTACCCTCTTTGCAGGCAAGCTATGATTTTGTGGGAGACTGCTCTCAGTTTGCACCTCACTCTTCAGGCAAGGTTTCTGCCGGGAGCACAGAACTCCTTAGCAGATGTTTTGAGCAGACAGATGGTGGATCCCCACGAGTGGAAATTGGATCCTCATGTATTTCAACAGTTGACGGTGGCTTGGGGAACTCCAGACATAGATCTGTTCGCTTCTCCACTAAATTTCCAACTGCCAAAGTTTTGCACAAAGCTGTTTTACCCAACAGCTTGGAAAGTGGATGCTTTATCATTCAGTTGGAACAACCTGCACGTCTATGCCTTTCCTCCTCTGCCTCTTCTTCCCAAGGTGCTCTTGAAGGTCAGACAGGACAAGCCTTGCATGATTCTAATAGCTCCAGATTGGCCACGTCAGCACTGGTACCCTCTGCTGAGGAGTTTAGTACGGGAGCCTCCTTGGCCTTTGCCAGCAGTTCCACACCTTTTGTCCCAGGCAAGCAATCATTTCCGCAATGTCAGGATTCAGTCCCTGCATCTGACAGCTTGGCATATTCTGTTTTAGACCCTGGGGGGTCGCAGCTTCCTCAACAAGTTTTGAATGTCATTTTGGAGGCCAGACGGCCTAGTACCAGGAAAGTTTATGCTGATAAATGGAGGAGATTTTTTCTTTGGAGCAAAACAAAGAGCTTTGATGTCTCTGTGCCTAATTTGAGTGTTTCACTTCAGTATCTTACAGAATTATTAGACAAGGGATTGTCTTTCTCCTCTGTAAAAGTTCATGCTGCAGCCATTTCTGCTCACTATGACTGTGACCCACCTTTATTCTCTCACACTTTGTTTAAGCAGTTTCTTAGAGGGGCAAAGAACATAAGACCCCCACGTAGAGCTCCTACTCCTTCCTGGGATCTCAATTTTGTGTTGGAAAAGCTCACTTTACCTCCTTTTGAACCTGCAGCTGCTACGGAGTTGAAGTTTTTGTCTTGGAAGACTGCCTTTTTGTTGGCCATTACGTCTGCTAGAAGGGTATCTGAATTACAGGCTCTCATGGCAGTTGAGCCCTTCTTGATTTTTCATAAGGATAGGGTATAGGGTCTCCCTGCGTACTAACCCTACTTTTATGCCTAAGGTTGTTTCTAATGTGGCATTAAACCAATCTATTCATTTGCCTACATTTTATGCTGATCCCCAAAATAAAGGGGAAAAAATTTTGCACTCTTTGGATATTCACAGGCAGTTACGTTATTATTTGAGCAGAACCAAAGGGTTCAGGCAGTCTCAACAGTTGTTTATTTCTTTTGCTTTGGGTTCTCAGGGGAAACCTGTTTCAAAACAAACTATTTCTAAATGGATTGGCCATTGTATTGCTTTTTGTTATTCTCATCATGGTAAGGAGGTTCCGGCTGGAATCAGACCTCATTCCACTAGGGCGACTGCCACTTCTACTGCTTTTTTAAGGGGAGTAGCTACTAAGGATATTTTGGAGGCAGCTACTTGGAGTTCAGTGCACACTTTTTCTAAACATTACCATCTCCCTCTTTATTCCAAATCTAGGGCTGGGTTTGCCACTGCAGTTTTACAGGGCTTATTAGCAGCTCCCAATGCTTTATGATTTTGCCAACCTCCCTTTACCTTTGCTTTGGGATTCTACCCACAGGTTATGACTGCAGCAATGTGAGATGAAGAACATAGTACAGTTTTGTACCTACCATAAATGTAGATGTTCAAAGATCCACATTGCTGCAGTCCAATTTACCCTCCCTCCTTCCCCTCTGTAGTTTGGGGTGTTTGTGTGGGTTGTGGTGTAAATTTTGTTTCTACATAGGTGATTGGGTGTTTTTCCATTTTTGGCTATGGCCTTTCTTTTTAAGGCCTTCTGACATCTGGGGCAAGAAAGACTGAGGATATGGCGTCGGTCATGCGCTTTAGTACTACGGCGTATTGACGTCAAATCTGAGCGCCATGACCGACGCCAGCCTAACACTTTGGTATTCGGGCCGACCGAGGACAGCGGACTACCCACAGGTTATGACTGCAGCAATGTGGATCTTCGAACATCTACATTTATGGTAGGTACAAAACTGTACTTTTCCCATCCAGTTATCCAGGTTGCGCTTAAGAAGTGGTAAGGAGGTACTCTGCTTGCTGTGGAGAGGGAGTCTATTCCATAGATGGGGGAGTCTGTGGGACACAAATCTGTCCTGCCAACAAGTCCTGTTGATGTCACAGACCAGGAAGAGGCCATACATGTGGGTTACTCGTGTGGAGCTTGACTTGCAGATATGCAGCAGTCTCATCAAGGTGGGGTCCATGATTGCGTTCTGTGCCAGACAGAGGTCACCTCTGAGGACTCTGTATGAAACTGAGTAGAGGGATAGGGCTTTTAGCCTGTCTGTGTATGGTAGATGTTTGAGCTCCTGGTGAGGAACCTCTGTGTTTCTCCAGCTGCTGCATGTGCTTTGAGAGGTACATGCCAAAAGGTGCATTGCACTCAGTAATGGGCCTTATAAGGGGAAAAATACATGGATGTTATGACCTCTTTGTCCCTGTATGAGATACCCTTACATATGAGATGGGCCATGTAGAAGGCTTTCCTTACAAGCTCCACAGTGAAATGTACAATATGTCAGTCAATACATAGATACACATATCAATGCAATACATTAATAGACTGACGATACATCAGTACATATATCAATACAATACATCAAATCAATGCACATGTCAAAAACATAAGTATACAGTACATACAAGAAGTAGATTGTCGTGGTGAGTATAGTGATGCAAGAGTTGCAGAAGCAGTTGAATGAGCAAGGTGGCACTGAACTTTTGCCAAATCTACACTTCCCACAACTTGCTAATACCTTAAATCCACATTAACCACTTCTCTGTACAATCTCTGTACAATCTCATTCTATCTCCTCTATCATTTTGCCTTTTTTAGATTTTAGCTCATGACTCCATCTGGTTCATAGGTTCATAAGTGTGTACTAGGCTAATGGCCCTGGAGCCTTTACAAGCCTAGCCCATAGGATTACCCTGGCATTGTGCGACCCGACATTAGTTCCCAGTACCTCTTGTCAAGTAAAGCCACTGGAGTGATCCCCGGGGTGAATTTTCTATTTCCCATCCACACATCAAGATTTCTCTTGAAGAGGGCCAATGAGGTGCTGTTTGACATGTATGGGAAGTCTGTTCCATAGCATGGGCAGTCTCTGGGTTAATAACCTGTCCCTCCAGCATGTTCTGTTGATTGTGGTAATGAGGTTGAGGTCTCTGGAATGTGTGGTGTGGAGGGATTGAGATTTCTTTAGATGTAGCATTTCTAACAGAGCTGGGTCAGACATGGCTTTGTAAGTCAAGCAGATATTGCCTCTAAGTAGGCGATATGAGACCGAGAATAGTTGGAATTTTTTGAGTCTGTCCATATAGGACAACTGTTTAAGGTCTAGGATCATCTTTTTGAGGTACTTTTGCAGCCTCTCCAGTTGTTGCAGGTGTCTAGTGAGTTACATGTCAAATGGGGTATTGTACTCGATTGACCAATGAGGGAAGAGTAGAGGGAGACAATGACCTCTTTCTTCCTGGATGCAAAACCGTTAGTAATAAGGTGTGCCACATAGAATGACTTTCTGACCACAGTGGCAATGTGGTGGTCAAAAGAGAGGTTGCTGTCAACCTGTGTTCTCAGATCTCTTTTATAACGCCTTCTGTGTTCAGTGGACTGCCAGCGATGTGGTAATTCATGGGAACCAAGTTTTTCCCAAAGGGGATGACGACACCTTTTTTTTTGGCATTGAGCTCAAGGCCATGGTTCTGACACCAATCATTGGTCTCAGTGAGGCCTTTCTGCAGGATGTCAACATCACTTGGGGAGTTAATAATAGCTCTCAACTTGCAATCGTCTGCGAACTTTGTCAGCCAGAGTCCCTTCGTGTTGGCCTGGACTTCAGAGAAGTAGATACCAAACAGAAGTAGATACCAAACAGGAGAAGACTCAAGATCAAACCCTGTGGGACTCCATTTGTGACTGGTGGGCAGTCTGAGTTTGGAGTCAGCTACTTTCACACTGTGGGTTCTATCTGTGAGCCAGTTTGCAACCCACCTAGTGATATATGGGTTGATGCCTAGCTTAGTGAGTTTTTCTATGATTCCTGAGTGGGGAGTGGTATCAAAGGCCTAGGCCAGATCAAGATAGGCTGTATGAACCACCTTGCCCTCATCCACAGCTCTGGTGACTGACTTGAAGAAGTCGACCATGTTGAGCAGGCAGGATCTACCCTTCGCAAAACCAAACTGTGTGGGATCCAGAGTTTGGAGATTCCTTATATCCTTGTTTATTAGGTGCACGAAGATGTGCTCCGTAGCTTTGCATATCAGACTTGTCAGGAAAATGGAGTGATAGTTCCCAGTGTGTGTAGTCACTCCTCCTTTGTTGAGAGGTATGACTGTAGCAGTCCGCCATTCCGTAGGGACAAAGCCCAAGCTCAGGCTGTGACTGAATAGGGCACACAGGTGTGGTGCCAGTTCACTCTGTAGTTCATGTAGAACACAGCCAGGGATATTGTCAGGTCCCATAGAAGCTGTATTTTTGGCCTTGGATAGTGCTGTTTTAACCTGTGCAGCAGTAGTACTGGGTGCCTGGCAGTCTACTGGTATTGTGCTTTGTCCTTTGGCGGGGGAGAAGGGTAAAGTTGGCACTGAATCTGCCGACGAGTATATTGGCAATATCTGTTGGCTCAGTATAGGAGGGTACCATTGTGCAGTAGCTCAGAGCAAATCTGGGTATTGCCGTGGAGATTCTTTACATAACTGTAGAAGGCCTTGTGGTTGTCTTTACTATCTGCTGCAATTCTGTATTAATAGCTAGCTTTAGAGGATTTGATGAGGGATCTCAACTTTTTGTTGAGGCTGATAAGTGAGTTTTTCCAGTCTTGGGACTTCACCTTATTCCGCATGAGTTTCTTCCTTCTGTTGTAGAGTTTGTTTATGGCAGGGGACTACCAGATTGGCTTCTGGGTATGGTAAGATCCATGCATTTGTGTACGTGTTCGTACAGTGCATATTTGTTTTTCTTTTGGCTTTTCCCGGTTAGGGGTCACCACAGTGGAACTCTGGTCCGCTAATGATTGGCAGTAGATGTTTTACGGGTGCCGAGGTGCCAGCTTGACGCCCAACCTTCAACGAAGGCACACCCATTCTACTCATGTCTTTCGAATGCCACTCGACCACAGGGAGGACATGCAGACTCCACACAGAAGCATATATATACACACACACACACACACACACACACACACACATATATATGTATGTATATATTAGTTTTGATTAAAAAAAAAATAAATAATTAATAAAAAAAAAAAAAAAGGAAGAAAGAAAAAAGGTTAAAAATGTAACCCCAACAGGCTAAACATCTCTTATTTGGTTAAGTAACTACCAAGCAAGCTCCATGTAGCCCACAAGGCCTGAATCAACCCCATATTTTTAGTCATGTGTAATCCACTTTAGATGAACACATCTAACACTGGAACTGTCAGCTAATAGGAATCAGTCCACGAATATAGACCTAACCCCGCAGGTGGTTCTGAGTAAGGAAGGTACACGAGAGTGCTGCAGAACTGGCTCCAGAAAATTGAGATTCACTTTCTATCTTTGTATTTATTGATAGGTTGGCATACCTAGCAATTTTTATTCCTTTTTGTTTTATCAGTTTATAATGGTTTAAGCTAGGAATGTAATTACATGGAAGGAGGCACATGTACCCAGGCAATACTTAGATTTGTTTTATAATAAAGAAAAGTAACTGTAATGTAAAAGGTGATAAATTAAGGCAACATTTTTTTAAACTGACTTGATTTCACTTTTCAACCACACTTTGCTCTACTTATGTTTAAGATTTTTTGAGATTTATTATCTTTCAATAGATGCAATTGAAATGTAGCTGTTAAGTCTTTGGAAACAGGTAAAACTTGTTTGGCAAGGCAGCATTCTAATCTGCGCTCCCAGTGGTGATCCATCCCCCACTGATGGCACTACCTCTAAGGCCAGAATTATAGGTTCATAGGTTGATACTAGGCTACCTGCCCTAGGGCACTTATAAGCCTAGCCAGAGTGTGTTTGGCTTTCGCCACCCTTTTAGATTAGTTGACTGTGCCTCTGTATAGTAGGTCACAGAAGGTAGCCATATTAAGGTTAGTTTACTGTACCTCTGTCTAGCAAGGACACAGAAGAGATCCCAGGGGTAAACTTATGGTCTCCCATCCACTCGTCAAGATTTCTCTTGAATAGGGTCAGTGAGGGGCTCTGATTGGGATTTTGTTCCAGAGTGAGGGGAGCCTTTGGGATATGAATCTGTCCCTCCAGCATGTCCTTTTTATTTCTGTGCTGAGGTTCAAGTCCCTGGAGCGTGTAGCTCTGGGGATTTGGATTTCTTGAGGTGGAGCATGTCCATTAATTCTGGGTTGGACATGGCTTTATACGTCAGACACAGATCGCCTCTGAGTAGGCTGTACGCAACTGAGTAGAGCTGGAGTTTCTTTAGCTGAAGTGCATAGAGCATCTGTTTGAGTCCCTTGATCCTCTTGGTGAGGTACTTTTGGGGTCTTTCCAGTTGCTGCAGGTGTCTGGTAAGGTACATCCCAAATGGGGCATTGTATTCAATTATGAGCCTGATAAGTGATGAGTAGAGGGGCACAATGACCTCTCTTGATCTAGATGCAAACCCTTTCATGATAAGGTGGGCTATATAGAAGATCTTTCTAACTACTTTGGCAACGTGATTGTCAAAGAAGAGATTACTATCTACTTGGGTCCCCAGGTCCCTAATTACTTCTTCCGTACTTAATGGATTACCACCTATGTGGTAATTTGTGGGCACTTTGTTTATCCCAAAGGGGATGACAATGCACTTTTTGGCATTTAACATTAGGCCATGGCTCTGGCACCAGTTATCCATCTCTTTGAGACCCTTTTGGAGGATGCTCGTGTCAGCCGGAGAGTCGAATATGGCACCCAGTTTGCTGTCATCTGCGAACTTTGTCAGCCATAGTCCACCCATGTTAGCCTGTACCTCGGAGAAATATATACCGAACAAGAGGGTCCCAGGACTGAGCCTTGTGGGACGCCACTTGTAACTGGTTTAGAGTCTGACATGGCTCCTGCAATTCTGACCATGTGGGTTCTATCCCTGAGCCAGTTTGCAACCCATCTTGTGACATAGGGGTTAATATTTAAGCTGGTGAGCTTATTTATGATGCCCAAGTGGGGTATTGTGTCGAAGGCTTTTGCGAGGTCCAGGTAGGCTGTGTGGACTACCTTCCCTTCATCTATGGCTTTGGTAACAGTTTCAAAGAAGTTGACCAGGTTCAAGAGGCAAGATCTGCCCTTAACAAAGCCGAACTGGGTAGGATCCAGTGTCTGGAGGTTCTCAATGTCCTTGTTTTATGATTTCCATGATGATACACTCCATAGCCTTGCAGACCAGGCTGGTCAGGCTTATAGGGTGATAGATTCTGGGGTCCATTGTGGCACCATCTTTGTGGAGCGGGACCACTGTTGCTTTACGCCATTCCTTGGGTACAAATCCTGTAGTAAGGCTGAGATTGAACAGTGTCTTTAAGTGTGGGTTTAGTTCTTCTTGGAGCTCATGTAAGACACAGCCCGGGACACCGTCTGGTCCCATTGATGCTGTGTTTTTTGCTTTGGAGAGGGAAGCTCTCACCTGTGCATCTGTGATCACAGGGAGGCTACATTCTATTGGGATATACATTTGCTCTTTTGGAAGGGAAGGGGGGAGAAGTTTGCACTGAACTTTTCTGCCAGGATGTTGGCAATTACTGTGGGTTCAGTGTATTTTTTTGTCATTTTGCACTAACTCAGAGCATATCTGGGAGTTGCCTCCCAGGTTCCTGACATAACTAAAGAAGGCCCTGTGATTATCCTTAGTGTCTTGTGCAATTTTTCTTTTGAAGCTTGCCTTAGATGATTTTATAAGGGATCGTAGTTTCTTGCTAGTACTGATCAGAGACGCCTTCCCTTTTTGGGATTTTGCTGTATCATGTAGTAGCTTCCTCCTTATCTTATATAGCTTATTTATGGCCAGGGTCCACCAGACAGGTCTTCTGCCTTTGGAGGAGTGAGTCTTGGTTTTATTTGGGATAGCATGCTCCATGCATTTCTGTTGGTGTCCATAGAATGCTTTTGTAAAGGATTCTGCATTTTGGGTCGTAGTTTCCACTGGCCTGGGGCCTTTGAAAGATTCCACCTCGGTTTTGAAAAGTGTGAAGTTTGCTTTTGAGAAGTTCTTCACCGTGGTTTCCTTGGCTGGGGTGGGGACGGAATATGGATGTCCAGCAAGATTAATTTATGGTCTGATCTTACCAATGAGGGGTATACCTCTGGTGTGGAACATAGAGACCCCATGTTGGTGATGACCAGGTCCAATATGTTTTCCCCTCTTGTGGGAGTGGTGACCAGTTGTTCCATAGCATTTGAGTTTATAAATTCTAGGAACCGTTGGGCGAGGGTGTTTGAGCTTGAGTAGTTTTCCCAATCAATGTTTGGGTAGTTGAAGTCACCCAATATAATGGTGTTTGGAGAGACCTTCATATTTTCCATTGTTCTCAGGAAAGCTGAGTGGGGTGCCTGTGTTTGGGAGGGTGGTCTGTAGCAGGCTACAAACTGAAAGGCAGTTTTTCACACTGTTAGTTTCACATGGATGGTCTCCGATGCTTCCTGCAGTGCCACTAACCTGGAGGTGTGGGTATCTTTGATGTATATGGATACCCCCCCCCTCCTTTTGTGGTTCGGTCCGAGTTTTGTGGCCGAAAAGCATGGTATGAAGTATAACCTGGTAGTGCTGGGGTGCTTTCGGGAGCCTTGAACCAGGTTTCTGTTACAGCGCAGATATCGATATTCTCCATACTGAGGAGAGTCTCAAGTGCGTGCATCTTGAGGTTTAGACTTCTGGCGTTGAGCAGCATTACCCTTAGTTTTTTCTTTGTGTTGTCTATGGAGGTGGGTTTGTCTTTTGAGCCTTGCCTAAAAAAGGCACTATGGGGGAGGCAAGAGCCTTTGCCAGTATTCGAAAACCCAGGGGCGACAGGTGCAAGCCATCCCTCGCGAAGCAATGTGGCTTGTCGAGCATGTCATCCCAGACTGACAGACACTGGATCCCCTTTGAATGACACTAGTACTTTAGCCAATTGTTAAAATTGATCATTTTGTCTTTATACTGTGGCATCATTTTTGGTGAGGGCAAGATGCTACTCAAGGTCAGGGTCATACCGGCCTGGGCTACATGATCAGAGAGCTCCTCTATGTCTCTTTTCATGTAGTCTAGGGAGGTACGTCTCAGGTCATTCACACCAGCATGGACAATGACGGAGTCATATTTGTACTTGCTTTAGAGTGACCTGAGTGCATGTGTTATGTGGCGGATCCTAGCACCCGACAGGCAGGTTACAGTGACCTTCTTCTTATTCAGTCTGGTGAGTGGGACGTCAGTGTGTCTGACAATAGAGTCGCCTATTACAAGTGTATTCGGTGTGTTGTTTAGCTTTAAGGGCTGTGACTGTGTGGCACACTGACTTTGTGAGTTATGTGTTACATGGGTATTGTTGCATGGTGGGAGTTGCTTGGATGTTTGCTTTGGAAGTCTCTGCTGCTTAGGCATATTTTTGTTTAGAACCTCTGAGTATGTTTTTGTGTGTTTGTGTTTGGTTTGCTGATGCGATGGGTCTATGTGAGACTGGATTTGCGGTGTGTATGGTTACCTTTTCCTCCTGACCGGCTGTGCCAGTACTGGGTTGAGAGAGCTCAGCCTCCAGTTTGGCTATATAGTTGCATCTCTCACATATGTTTGAGCTTGTTGGGAGGAGGAGAGGGTGGTCTGTGTACATAAGGCAGTTGTAACATTGCCTCAAGATTCCCAGATTCACCAGCTGGACTGGGGAGTAAACCCAAAACTGGCCTTTGGACATGCCTGAAAAGTATAGGGAACTACTTATTGACTGATCAGAAAGGACCAATAGGGAGCAAGTACTTAAAAGGAGTATAAGAAGGTGTAGTGCTTAAGTTTATTAGTGTTTACCTGTAAGATTACTTATATGAGCAAATGCCGGGCTTTTAGAAAGAAAATAGAGTGCTTATTTTGAGATTTAGAGCAGTTGTAAGGGAAAAAGTGAAGAGCAAACTTTGTGGAGCCGGAAATAGTTTAAACCCGTTTAAGCAACAAAATCGCACTAAAACGGGTTTTAAAGCAGGGGACTTGAAAGAGCTAGGAAATTGCCCAAAACGGCCAATAAACAACTAGTTACTGGGCTGAGACCACTCCTCCAGGGACAGATAGGCTGTTCAAAGCTCCCCACTCTCACTGGTGAACAGAGAAGCTTCCTCCTATCCAAGTAAGGATAAGGGCAACACAGGAACTTGTACTGAAGTCCGGAATACAGCACAACCTGAATTCAGGACTATTCTAGCACAGTAAAGGCTGGAAAACAAAGATATATTTTTTTGTTTTTTGTTTTTTCTTTTTTTTAGGACAGTATCAGAGGCAGAAAAACACAGTAAATGCTTTGCACAGGCTAGCGCACTTGAGTGGGCAGCCTTAACAGTTAAATCAAACAACAAACAATGACTTTAAAGTGCAGGTAAGCAAAAAATGCAATAACAAGCTTATTAAGGTATTACAGCAGTCACAAACTCGCTTTTAGGCGAGAAAATGCAGTTGCTAATGTAAAGGTAGCAAAGAAATACTTAATTAGTTAGTAGTCACTCTTTTTCATCTCTCTGCTGCTAGCACCACTCTGCAGGACCACGAGGAGCTTGGCTGAGTCGGAACAAGCGCAAAAACTGCGCCAAAGCGGGTTTTAAAGCAGGGGACTTGAAAGAGCTAGGAAATGGCCCAAAATGGCCAATAAACAACTAGTTACTGGGCTGAGACCACTCCTCCAGGGACAGATAGGCTGCTCAAAGCTCCCCACTCTCACTGGTGAACAGAGAAGCTTCTTCCTATCCAAGTAAGGATATGGGCAACATAGGAACTTGTACTGAAGTCCGGAATACAGTAAAACCTGAATTCAGGACTATTCTAGCACAGTAAAGGCGGGAAAACAAAGATATATTTTTTGTTTTTTTTTCTTTTTTTAGGACAGTATCAGAGGCAGAAAAACACAGTAAATGCTTTGCACAGGCTAGTGCACTTGAGTGGGCAGCCTTAACAGTTAAATCAAACAATGACTTAAAAGTGCAGGTAAGCAAACAAATGCAATAACAAGCTTATTAAGGTATTACAGCAGTCACAAACTCGCTTTTAGATGAGAAAATGCAGTCGCTAATGTAAAAGTAGCAAAGAAATAATCAGGTAGCAGTCACTCATTTTCGTCTCTCTGCTGCTAGCACCGCTCTGCAGGACCACAAGGAGCTTGGCTGAGTCGGAACCTTATCTTGAAGTATGGCCCCTCTCTGAACAGTGGTTTTACAAGCTTTTAACACATTATCTGAGCAGTGTTGATCTACCTGTAAATTATTATTTATGAATAAAGAGATGTGTTCAGACAAGAAGCAGTTTTTTGAGCCCTGCTTTCATTTTTAACTACCTATCTGATGTTAATCTTCTTTCCATTCCTCACTGATGGGTTCTGTTCCAAGCCCTCAGAACCGAGTTGACCTTTTTACCAAGCTCACGCCAGCCAGAAAAACTCTTGAGCTAAGTCTCTACCCAGAATGCTCTTCTCCCTTTTAACTCAGATCTCGTTTGCCGCGTAACTGTAAAACCACGTTTCAGCTGAGCTCTCAGCTAAGTGAAACTTTTTTGATACTTGTCTGAAAAATTTTGGATATCTTCATATTTTATTAAGCAATTAGTTTTTCTAGTGTCTTTTCTTCTGTCTGACCTTGTTTTTTCCTCTGTTCCCATAGTTACCATTGGCACACTTTCAAGTACCATTGTTGGTACAGCCTTCCTCACTTGCCCTTGTGGTATCTCTTCAGTACCATAGTTGGTATCATTTAACCTATTAGCTGTCTTTTATTCAGGTGTTTCCTTTTTTTCCCCTATCATATCAGTCTATTGTTATATTTGTGACTTTTTTTGTACGGAGTTGACTTTGATTATAGTTGGATTATGCAGTTGGCCTGTGGTGTTTTTTTTTCTCCATCAAGATGTCTGATAAGAAGGGTACACCGATCATAGATGTTACTATGCCTATTTCGACTTTGGCACCTGTGGCCACTAAGGCTCAGGGCACACCTTCAACTGTGTCATTAGTTTCCATTTTGGAACCAACCGTTTCAGCTCTGAGCGCCACTTCAGCACTGAGCATTGTACCGACATCACTGGATTTGACCCCTTTACTTCCAGTCTCAAAACTAGAGACTTCAGTCCTGGCAGACCTTGCACCACGGACCTGATACTCCCCCTCCATAGATGCATTTCTGGGCCAAACGTATAACCCCTTCATCGAACGTCCTGACTCCCTGTCTGGAGTATCCACTAGATCCACCCGGAACCTTTCTAAACACGATGTGGTGCGTCTTGTAGACTAGCTGTTGTTAGCCAGGGGGATTCCCTCACTTTCTAAGACCCATCCACCTGCAGGACTTGGGTTGCCTTATTCACGAACTCCATCTTACACTCCTCCTTCGACCATCTCGGTTCCTAAGCCTTCTGCTCCAACATCTTTCTTGGAACCCACCACCTCAGCGCCTATGGTGCATCTCACTCCGGCTCCAAGTTTGTCCCTTTGGTTACCGCTGAACCGGTCCTTCCTCAATCTGGGGATTGGGGGATGGGCGCGTCGGCCCGGGGTACAGAGCCGCCTTTCTCCTCAGTTCCATCGTCGGTGCCGATAGCTGCATCCGTGCCAATCCTGCTTTTGAGGCTCCTTCCGTGGGGGCAGGTTCGTCAGAGCAGGGTTTGACCCCAGTCCCAAGGTTGTCTTTCTCCGTTCTGGGCTCCCATCCCTCTTCGGGCGGGCCTGCCTTTCGCGCAATGGAGAGAGCTCTTGTTTCTGGCAGCAGTCTTTTGATATCAGAACCCCGGTTTTCACCCACTGAGCTACAGCTGTCACAGACCACCTCCCCAGGATACCAGGCAGAGAAGCTGCAGGACACTCCTGTTCAGGGTACCCGCTCTTCTGAGTCCTCTTCAGAGTCCCCCACTGAGGAGCCCCCTTGAAAGAAGACGTGCAAGTGGAAGCACATGAACTTACCCGAGGAGTCCTTAACGGAATACATGGATTACGATGATGGTGAAGGATCCCCACGGTCACCTCCTGATGATGTCTCCTTCGGAGACTTCCTGGAAATGTTAAAGCAGAGAGGTGACTGTAAGCACTCCAAACCTTCGTCTGAGGAGTCCATGTTCCTGCAGGCTTTTCACGCCCGGCCTTCTACCTCTTGGGTGACCCCGCCTGCCAACGAACTCATCCAGCTCATTGTGCAGTTGCATGGAATAACCCTGATTCCATTGAGCTGATCCCCCAGAGACCAGACAAAATTCTTTCCCCTCCCGAGGAGAACCCGCACTGGTCCAAAGGGTTACCAGTTGATGCTATGGTGGTGGCAGCCACAAAAAAGGACTTGGCTGAGGAAAGTCTCACTGTCCACCCACCCAACAAGGAGTCCCGGATGGTGGACACACTTGGGAAGTGTTTTTGCATCCGGGATCTTTGCCATATAGTCCCTGAATTATTTGGCGCATTTTACGAGGCTCTAGAGGGACTTGATCTCCGAACTTTCTGGGGACGCTCTCAGGACAGTTGCCTGACGAGGTCAAGGACAAAGTGGCCTCACAACTTGCAACCCTGGAATCAATATCAAACTCGTCCATGAGGTTGCTGTCACATGCAACCGAAGGGGAGGCTAGAGCAGCAGGTTCAGGCATTGTTATGAGGCGTCATGCCTGGATGTGCATTTGTGACCTCGCAGACCCCTTCAGGTCTTCCTTTCTGAATGCTCCCATCAAAGCTTTGTCCCTTTTTTGCTTCAAAGTGAAGGACACGCTAGCCAGGTGTGAGCAAGATGGAAAGACCCTGTCTGCCATAGGCCTACAGTTTTCCACCCCTCAACGTACATTCTCCAGAAATCAGAGGAGTGGAAAGATGAGTCATAAGAAATCTCTGGGTCCCTTCCATGCCACACGTGGTGATGATACTCCCAGAGACAGAGGGGGTAACAATTTCAGAAGATGCCCCTGTAGAGGCAAAGGGGGCCCTCGTAATCAGCGCTTCAGGGATTCCTTTTCTGGATAGCCTTATCAGCATTCCTGAGGAGCAGCCCAATTGCTTACCTCTGGAAACAGTTGGGGGTCATTTCTCTCTGCACCAAGCTGCCTGGCAATCCATCACCACTGATTGTTGGGTGCAGAGCATTATCACCAGAGGTTACACCATTCCCCTTTCTTGTCAGCTAAATTTTCCAAGAAAACTTCCCAATGTTCCACCCAGTCAAAGGGAAGAAGCTTCTTCAGAGATTTTAAAGCTGTCTCAAAAAAGAGTCATCCAACCAGTCCCACCAGACCAGCGCGGATCCAGATTTTACTCAAAATTATTTTTGGTGACAAAAAAGACAGGGGACTGGAGACCCATTTTGGATCTCAGCAGCTTAAACAGATCTGTCATCCAAACCAAATTCCGGATGGTCGCGGTTCAGTCCATTCTCCCCTTTTTAAGAGAAGGCAATTGGATGTGCTCTATAGATCTCAGGGATGTGTATTACCACATCAAGATGGACAAATGCTCCAGGAGTCTGCTTTGCTTCTGGCTAAGAGCCAGTCATTATGAATTCTGTGCCTTGCCGTTTGGTCTGTCTACAGCCCCCAGAGTGTTCACGAAATGCATAACAGTGGTAACAGCTCACTTGAGACTAAAAGGATTCCGTGTGTTTCCATATCAGGACAACTGTCTCCTTACCGCCCCCACCAAGCATATTCTGGTAACAGCACTACATTATACTTTCTCTCTGGCAAAATTATTGGGAATAACGATACATTGGGAGAAGTCAAACCTTGTCACTACACAACAAATAGAGTTAATTGGAGCAGTGTTCAGTATTCAGTCCTGTCTGGTATCACTCACAATTCACAAACTACATCAATTGAGGCTTCAAATCCAGGTGATACTCTCACATACAATAGTTTCTGCAAAGGAAGTTCTTCAGGCCCTAGGTTCTATGGCAGCGTCAATCCCAATAGTGCCTCTAGCAAAGCTACACATGCGGATTCTGCACTGTCTCCTTCTGTGTCAGTGGTGCCCAAACTATCACCTCCTCAGTTACCAGATTCGAATAACCAACTCTTACAAACAGGACTTGCTTTGGTGTTTGAGGCCAGATGTAGAACTTTGAAGTAATCCATTTCAATCTCCTCAGCCCACAGCCATTGTGACCACGGATGCTTCCCTGATTGGGTGGGGGGTGGGGGGGCAATTTCCAGGGAAAGACTGTCCAAGGCACATGGTCCGCCTCAGAGGCCCACCTGCATATCAGTGTTCTAGAAGTGAGAGCTGTGCTGTTAGCATTGCAGGCCTTCCATTCGGCTCTCCCTTCCAGGACAATTGCATTTCAATCAGACAATATGTCAGTGGTCTGATATATCAACAAGCAAGGAGGAACCAAGTCCTATCTCTTATGTGGAGAAGTCATGATAATTTGGCAGTGGGCGATAGCTTCCAACCGCTTTCTAATAGCAACGCATATCCCGCGGAGCTCCAACGTGATTGGAGACAAGCTGACCAGATGCATCCTCATGCCTCACTAGTGATCCCTATTCCCCCGAGGTGGTGTCAGCAATCTTCAGTCACTGGTGCCAGCCCTGCTGCGATATTTTTGCCTCCCCATCAAACACCAAGTGCAGCAGGTATTTTGCCCTACTTCCCCCAGAAGGAGAGTCACCGAGGGATGCTCTGATCCACAATTGGCCCAAGGGATTTCTTTACGCTTATCCCCCCATCCCTCTGATCCCACAATTTCTAAAGAAAGCTGTTCGGTTGAGATTCAAGATGATCCTCATAGCCCCAGTCTGGCCTCGACAAGACCCGCAGTGGAATCTGGACCCTCTACCAAATCTGATTACTCACCCCCAAGGGTTGAGTCACCCAAATCTGTCCATTCTCAAGCTGACCGCATGGTTTCTCCACTTCCACTAGTAGCCAGGCAAGCTAATCTCTCCTCGCCTGAGACATCATTCTGGCCTCTCATAAACCATCCACCAGAAGACTATACCGGGATAAATGGAAAAGATTCACCATCTGGTCCAAGGATAACATGCTAGACCCGTATTCGGCTCCAGTTACTGCAGTGCTTCAATACTTGGCTAGGTTTTTTAATAATGGACCTCTGCCTCTACCGTATGAGAACAGCTAGTGGCAATTACCACAATGGTATAGATGGGCACCCCTCTTATCTGTCCATGCATTTGCAAGACTTTCCTCAAGGGGACTTCTCATATCGGGCCCCCTGTTAGACAGCCCGTGGAACCATGGAACCTCACTCTAGTCCTTCAGTCTTTGTCTCGGAAGCCTTTTGAACCTGCTGCGCAGTGTGACCTAAAGTTTTTGTCCTGGAAATCCTTGTTCTTGGTAGCCATCACATCTGCCAGAAGAGTCTCGGAGCTGCAGGCATTGTGTATCAAGAGGCCCTATCTGGTCTTTTATAAAGGTAAAGTATCACTTCGGATGAATCCAACCTTTCTCCCCAAAGTTGTTTCTGAATTTTCCGTGAACCCGACCATTGACCTACCGGTGTTCTTTCTGAATTTTACCAGTAGAGGAGAGTACTGCCTTTACTCGTTAGACATACATAGACAATTGAGATTTTATCTAGACAGGACCAAACCTATCCATAAATCTGAACAGCTTTTCATCTCCTGTTCTGGGCCCAGAATGGGAGAGGCTGTTTCCAAGGTTACTTTATTAAAATGGCTAAGGGACTGCATATGTTTCATCTATTCCCTCAATAATGAACCTATACAAAAGTTAAAGCTCATTCCACTAGCTATATGGCAACATCTGTAGCTTTCTATTCCAGGGCTTCCATGGATGACATCTGTGCAGCAGCTACTTGGGCTAAGCCTCATACTTTCATCAGTCATTACAAATTGGACCCGGTCTCCAGAGGAAGAGCTGCCTTCGGCTCAGTGGTACTCAGGAATGTTCTTCCATAAGGGCCGCCCATAGACCTCATGGTAGCTTGGGATTCTGTCCCATCATTGTTGAATGGAAAGAAGATTAACAACATCAGATAAAGAAGTTATGTCTTACCATAATGTTCCATCTGTGTTGTTGCCTGTGTTGTTATTCTTTTGGAGAATGCGATTCTTCAATGGGGGGACACTGCTTGTTTTTCCTGTAAGCCATGAGATTTTACACTGGCAGTGTTTTTGAGTTAGTTCCCCAACTGCAGGAAGGGGATTTACCTCCAAGATTTGGTTTGGAAGGCACTATTTGTTTGGGATACCCTGAAAAATTCAGAGTAGCTCCATGGCTGTAGACTTAGCATTAGCTTTATGTAATAGAATGGCTTCAGTATATGTAGTTGCATAGTCTAAATTGACCACAAAATATTGAAATCAGCTTTTTGTGTTAAACTGACAGAAGGGGGGTTTGTCCATCGCAGTGTGTTCAAATGACAGCTCATTGACAGGCATTGGAATTTAATGATTTTTAAAGCCTGGATCAAAGTCTGTATTCCTGTACTTGTAGCATGCAGTAAACATGTTCTTAATTTCTTTCATTATATTTGGCTAGTGAAATAGTGCTAGTATGTTTATTTTAGCCTTATCCATTCCTAGGTATCCCACTAGCATGTGGCTAGGTGCTATTCTCATCTCTAGGTTTCTAAACGATTTGAGCACCAATAGTTGGCACACTGCTTAGGTTCATAGGATGTTACTAGACTAATGACCACTTTGGCCATTAAAAACTAGCTGAGCACCCCAAACCATTTGGGTCCTGGGTTTCATGGGCATCTGTATGTGGGAGGGAGGAGTATTACTAGGGAAGGAACTAACGATTTGTAGGGGACGTTAAGATAATAGCACAAAGAACGTGGACCACACAGTTAAGGTTGGAGTAAAAAAATAACGACCAAGTCTAAAAGAAAATGGAAACTCCTTTCAAACACAGCTGTAACACCCTTTACAAACACACACACAAAAATAAATTATTAAAATATGAATGCTAGTGCTTTTTCAGAGTCCCCCCCTGCTTCTTCAGACCATTGTCATAAACATTTTCAAATAGTATTTAAAAGTATAGGTCAACCAATCACATTGGAATTCAGTAATCATGAGTACATCAATCCAACATATTGCACCCACCCAGAATTAGAATAACACCTACCTACCTACTAATTCAAAACAAAGCAATAAAACAGGCACTTATGCAGCCATAAATAGATGACAAGAATATCAAAAAAGTATCATCATTAAAATAGTTTATGCCAAAACCTAGCAGTCCAAATTAAGACACCAGCAGCAATAATATTGCATCGATAACCTTGCTTTCGGGAATATGAAAATTAAAAGATGTAAGCTAAATAATCTCTGTTCAGCTTAAAAAAGAAAACTGCAGAAAATACAGTCAAGTGACACCATGGATAAACCTATCAGTACAATCAAAGAATCAATTGACGCTGCTAGGTCAACAGCATAGACTGATGTTCTTCGTGTTTCACTGTTGCAGTCATCACATTTGGGTTTTCCCAGCCAGGGTAGCCCTCGGCCGGCCCGAATACCAGAGACTTAGTATTTCTGTGTCGGTTGCTGTCGCTTGAGGACTGACGTCAGGTTGTCAGTAGTATAAAGTAAGGCAGCCAACGCCATTACATCAGTCTTTCTTGCCATGGAGCCCGAAGCAGTTTGCATGTGTGCCGGTCAGTTGCTACCTGAGTTTTCATCTACCAGAATTGAAGTTGAAGTCTTCTAAAGCTAAGTACCCCATTGGGGATCCTTTTTTCTTGCACTAACCAATGTCAGAAAAAGTTAATAATTGTATCACCTGTGGAAAGCAAATACCACACCGAGACTTCCACTCTTACTGCGTCACTTGTTTAGGCCCAGACCATGACGTCCCCTGTTGTCGCTTCTGTGCTTTGTTCAATGCCAGAACTATCTATCGTCTGGCCCTTATTGTAGCCAGATATTTTCGCTCACAGTCCTCGAATTTTGATATGGCTTCGGTAAGCCATCCGACAGCAGATCTTCCTAAAAAATGTAAAGATAAAGACAGAGACAGACCACACAGGTCCAAACCTACCAATTACGCTTCTGTTAAGCTAGTTGTCAGTTCTCCGGTAATCAGTGAGGTGCTTTCGCAGCTCCTGATGCCTGCTTCTGTTGATCCTCTCTACCTTGGATGGGTTCGGAGCCGCTGAGCAGGCACCAGCTTCCGAGGAAGTCCTTCACACTACCGAATCGCGACGCAAACTGACGTCTTCTTTTGTGACTACCGTTCTTTCAAAAACGACAGAGTTTCTTAGGCCCAGGGTACAAACCACACCCAAAAAAAACAATGGCCCACTCTCAGGCGCCTGCTACCTTGCCTCAGTCTGAAATGCTTAAAATGGCAGAAGACCTTATCATGCTGATTAGAGGAAGCCAAGCTACCCCCCCCAAAAGGAAAAGAGATATGTCCCCTGTAGTTTTGTCTGAACAAGAGTCAGATGAATCTGATGCGTCTGAATATGAAGACATGCAGTCCCTCTACACTTATGAGGATTCTGACGCAGAGGATTCGATTCCTTCAGCCTCTCCCCAGAGGAGTTTTTCCTTAGAGGAAACCCTGCATACTTTAAGGGAGCATTTCCAGTGGGAGAGTCAGGACTACCCTCAGTCTAAAAAGAGACTCTGGGAATTCCTAGACCTTCCACAACACAGACCCTTGGCCATCCCCCCAGTCCTGGATGTTGTGGAGGATGTTTTCCTTGAATCCAGTTTGACTCCTGACACCCTTCTTCCAGCTCCCCGAAAATCAGACAGGTACTACAGAGTCCCTGATTCACACAAATATCTTTTTAACAATCCTACAACTGACCCTGAGGTCATTTCTGAAGGGCCATCAGGGATTAAAGCAACCTCTGCTAAGAACCCCACCCTCTCAGACAGAGATTCCTAGGCATTGGACAGATGGGGTAAAAAAGTATACACTTCAGCTACTCGTGCTATCAGGGCACTAAATTGTCAGTTCCATATGCTGAAATTTCAGCAACATACCTTGGAACACCGTAAACAAAAAATGTCTTCCTTTACTGCTTGGGCAGAATCTAAAGATTTACAAGAGTTAATGCATTCTGCAAGTCAAGTAACTAAACACACCTTGCACTCTGGTTTTGACATCCTAGAAGCTTCTTGCAGGGCAGCAGTCACTGGATCTGTCTTTAGAAGGCATGCATGGCTTAAGGAACAGCCCCTGCCAGACCATGTCAAATCTAAATAGTTGGATGCCCCCTTGCACAAAGATAACTTATTTGGCACTAAGGCAGAAGAGGTCTTAAAAAATATGGAAGAAAAAGCAAAATCTATGCAAACAGTTAAGCATTTCTTGCAGGTCCAGCCCCCTAGGTTCAGCAGGCATTGTCCCTCCAAACACTGGTCCTTTCCCGCTCCCAGTAAACCGGCCCACCTGAGGCCCCATGGAAGCAGAGCCCCCAGACAGCAGCCACAGAGAATGCAGAGATCTAAGCAGTGGACTACCTCCACTTCAAAAACCAGAGAGTTCTAAGCCACCCCCTTATGGTAAGAACTCACAGTGACTCACCTCCTCCACCCCCTTCCTCTGCCCACCTTCACTTACCCCTAGGAGGAAAACTCTGCTTTCACTCAAGCACCTGGGCCACCATTACCAAGGACCACTAGGTTCTGAACATTGTCTCTCAGGGATACAAATTTTCCTTCCATACCCTTCCAACCCCACAAGGGTTCCCAGATCTATCACCAAATCCATGGGCAGAGGCTCAAAAGCAAATCCTTTCACTGCTCTCTATGAGGGCAGTAGGGCATGTTCCTGCAGAACAGATAGGCCAAGGTTTCAACTCCAGACTATTTATGGTACCCATAAAAGAGGACACCTGGTGCCCCATTTTCGATCTATCCATTCTAAACACTTTTCCTGGTGATCCCAAAATTCAAAATGCTCACCTTCCAGCAGCTGCTACCCATGCTCTCCAAGGACGCTTGGCTAGCCACCCTAGATCTAAAAGATGCCTACCTCCACATTCCTATCAGGGAATCATGCAGGAAATATCTCTGCTTCAGGGCAGGATCTCAATACTTTCAGTTCCCTGCGCTTCCCTTTGGCTTATCTACTGCTCCCAGAGTTTTCATGAAATGTCTGGCTCCGGCCATTGCCTTTTGGAGACAAAGAAATATTCAGATTTACCCATACTTACATGACTGCCTTATTCAGACAGACAGCCAGGAAAAGCTGCTCCAGCACCTAGCCTTTGTAAACACCCTCCTAACCTCTCTAGGGTGCACAGTCAATGAAAAGAAATCCAAGCAGGTGCCTACCCAAAGGATAATCCTCCTGGGAGCAAGTCTGGACACAGCATCCCAGATGGCGTATCTTACACAAGAGAAACAAAATTTCCTGACAACCTACTAACCACCAGGCCCCAGCTAACTGCAAGCTCTGGGGTTCATGGCATCTTGCATACTACTCATTCCATATGCCAGACAGCATATGAGGAAACTTCAGTGGTACCTAAAGAGCCTTTGGTGTCAGCACTCTCACGACCTAGAAACTCTTCTACCTATAATTCCTTGCCTCAGAAAAGATTTTCTTTGGTGGGCAACAGCATGCTCCCTCAACAAGGGACTGCCTTTCTCCCCACCCCCCCACCTCCCAGACCCTCACCACAGATGCATCAGACTATGCTTGGGGTGCACACCGGGACAGCAGGTGCATTCAGGGCCAATGGAGCCCACAGCAAATCCCTCTGCACATCAATCAAAAAGAGATGATAGCTGTGCAGCACGCCTTGATAGCTTTCAAGCGCCTTCTCTCTCCCGGGACTCTCCTGATCAAAACAGACAACACCACTGTGATGTGGTACCTCAACAAGCAGGGAGTGACTCAATCCTACCCTCTATGCAGGCTGGCCATGACCCTTTGGCACACAGCCTCTGCCATGCCACTACACCTGTTAGCAGAATTCCTACCAGGCTCTCTCAACTCTCTGGCAGACCAATTAAGCAGAAATCTTCTGGACCCACATGAATGGCAACTCAACAGAAGTACCTTCACCCTAATAACTCAGAAATGGGGAACCACAAAGGTCAACCTCTTTGCCTCCCACACCAAACATCAGCTCAGCACAGTCTGGACCTGGGAGCATCACTGCATGGCTTGAAAAATGGATATCCTGTCCTTCCCCTGGGTCAGTCTATCCATCTATGCCTTTTCTCCCCTACCTCCCATCCCCAGGTTACTGCTCAAAATAAGGGAGGAAAAACCAAGGGCAATTCTTATAGCTCCAGACTGGCCCAGGCAACACTGGTACCCCATGCTGCGCAGTCTCTCCCCACTGCCTCCATGTCATCTTACTCAGATTCCAAACCTCCTGACCCAAAGGGAAGGGGAATTAATGCATCCCCAATTGCAGACACTCAGTTTTGCAGCTTGGCTTATTCCCTAACCCCGGACCAATCTGCCAACCTCAGTAAACTGGTTCTGGATGCTATCTGTGAGGCCAGATGCCCTAGCACCAGAAAGTCTATGCTGCTAAATGGAAAAGGTTCTGCACCTGGATCCAGGCTAAGGGAGCCAATACGGCACAGTATTCTTATCCTGGAATACTTAGCAGACCTACTACACAGTGGCTTCTCTTTCTCCTCTATAAAAATTCATGCCTCTGCTATTTTTGCTCATTTTCACACTGAGCAGCCTCTTTTCTCACAACCTTTGATCAAACAGTTCCTAAGAGGAGCTAGCAACTTGAGGTCACCCAGAAGGGCACCAGCACCAGCTTGGGACCTTAACTATGTATTGGAAAAGCTTACCTTGCCCCTCTAGTACCAGCTTCTTCTGCAGAGCTAACAATTTTCTCCTGGAAGACAGCATTCCTTCTGGCCATCACTCCAGCCAGAAGAGTCTCTAAGCTGCAAGCACTCATGGCTGTGGAACTCTTCATCATCTTCCATGCAGACAGGGTATTCCTCAGAACTAACCCATCCTTCATGCCCATGGTGGTGTCTAGTGTGGCTGTCAACCAATCCATTCATTTGCCCACTTTTTTTCTTAACCCCCAGAACAAGGGGGAAAGGATTCTTCACTCTCTAGATGTGCGCAGACAGCTCAGATTCTATCTAGACAGGACTAAATCCTTCAGAAAATCTGATCAATTGCCGGTTAGCTTTGCTACAGGGGCAAAAGGCAAAGACATCTCCAAACAAACCATTTCCAAATAGATAGCACACTGCATCCATTTCTGCTGCAAACAGCATGGAAAGCCTCCCCCAAGGGGGTCAAGACACACTCCACTAGAGCAGCCTCCAGCTCTGCAGCTTTCTTCAGACAAGTCCCACCAAGGACATCCTGGAGGCTGCCACCTGGACATCTATTCACACTTTTACCAAGCATTACCACCTGCCTCTGTTCTCCAAATCCAGGGCAGGGTTTGCCTCTGCAGTCTTGCAGGGCATCCTAGCCAGCCCCTAGTTTTTTTGACTGCCTCCACCCATTTCCTCAGCTTTGGGAATCAACCCAAATGTGATGACTGCAACAGTGAAACAGGAAAAACATAGTACAGTTGTGTACACTTAGCATAAATGCAGATGTTCGAGTGTATTCACTGTTGCAGTCCTGGTTTTTCCCTCCATCCTCTTTTCTTCTCTTTCTCCTTTCATTACCATTATTCCTTATTGTGTTCATTTCCTTACAAGGGACATATTGGTATTTATTTTCCACTGGTGGGATTCTTCCACCAGTGCCTGGCCTCCTACTTGGGGGCTCCTGACAGGTTAGGGCAAGAAAAACTGATGTAATGGCATCGGCTGCCTTACTTTATACTACTGACGACCTGACATCAATCCTCAAGGGACAGCAACCAACGAAGAAATACTAAGTCTATGGTATTTGGGCCGGCCGAGGGCTACCCTGTCTGGGATAACCCAAATGTGATGACTGTAACAGTGAATACACTCAAACATCTACATTTATGGTAAGTGTAGACAACTGTACTTTCCCTGCACATAATATAGAGCAGTCACATGAGTACAACTAGCCAATAGGCAAGAAAAGCAGTGTTAAAAAACAATAAAATAGTCATATGTATTGCCTTTGAAAGCTTCAGGCTCACATAGCTATGTACAAATAACATATCCAAAAACAGTAATAGTATCATCATTGAAAACATGGCTGCAACTTGTATCATAACCTAGAAATTCAAACTAAAACACAGCAGGGACTGGATTTTCTGCAATTTTATTTTTTAAGATGAGTCGAAGTTATTTAGCTTACATCTGTTTATGGCTCCATAAATGTTTGTTTTCAGTTAATAGATAGGCATTTTTCTATTTCTGGGTGGGTGCAATTGATTGATGTACTCATGTGATTATTGAATTCCCATGTGATTGGCTGACCTATATTTTTAGACACTGTTTGAAAATATAAATGGTCTGAAGAAGTAGAGGGGACTCTGAAAAAGTGCTAACCTTCATATTTTAATAAAAAAATGTTAATGTATAGAGTGTTACAACCGTGGTTGGAAGGAGTTTCCTTTTTCTTTTAGGCTTGGATGTTAGGATAATGATTTTCTTATTGAGGGTCTCTGTCTGTAAGGAACATGGGGCCAGACTGGGGTAAATTTATGATTTGTAATGCAGTTGGCAGTGTTTCTTTTGTATAGGGTCAGGGATGGACTCTGTTTTATATGAGCTGGGGAGCCTGTTCGGTAGTGTGGGGTTCTTTTGGGACACATAATCCATCTCTCCAGCATGTACTGTTTATGTCACACACGAAGTTTAGATACCTAGCTCTAGAGTTTCGGGTGCTGTTTGTTTGCGCTTGTGCAACATATCAATCAAGGGCTGGGTCTGAGGAAACCCTGTAAGCCAAGCAAAGATCCCCTTTTAGCAGTCTGTAGGAGACTGAATACAGAGACAGAGCCTTTAGGCAATCAGTAGAGGACAGAGTATTCATGGCCTGAATTCTCCTGGTGAGAAACCTTTGCTGGTATTCCAACTGTTGCAAGTGTTTGGTTAGATACATGCCAAAGGAGGCATTGTATTCAGTGATAGGTCTGATGAGGGGCAAGTAGACTGGTACTGTAACTTTCTTGGCCCTAGGTAACATAACCTTACTTATAAGTTGGCGGACTGTGAAGATAGCTGAAGGCTGCCAGCCTAGCTAGATAGAATTTAGTAGATAATTCTGTCATTTGTAAATATTAATATAAGCCACAGGCTTGTTCTCTTAAATGAAATAATATGGTGTTAAATGTGGAACAGCAAAAATGTAACAACAGTGCACTGTGCTCTAAATAACTGATAAGTCGAGCATTGTAAAATTCTTTGATCTAAAACTCGGAGCTGAGATGTCTAGAGGGAGGCATTCTACCTATTGTTTTGTGGACAGAGTTAATGGCTAGCATTTACATGTATAATTTCTTTTATTGCCCTGGCTTCCTGACCAGCTGCAAGATCAAAAGGGCTATTAACCTCTGAGTCTGTTAACCTGGGAACCAGAAAGAAATGATGTAATCTAAAATAAATCACTGGTACTGTGTTATCAATTTAAGGACAGAAAGAATGAGAGCATTTGAGCATTTTGTCTTGAGAATATCCAACTCACCACTCTGCCTGTGTCTGTATGCAAGTAGGATCTTAGACTTTTTTCTCTTAGAAATAGCTAGGGATTAGGAAGATTAGATTAAGTGTTTTTCTGTGTTGATGTCGGAACTATTCTACTGTATTATTTTAAGCATCTTCCTGTGATCTCTGAACTCTTGACTAGCACTGTGTAGAAAGAAGTATTGTCTTATGTTTTTATTATTTATTATTAAACATTTTTAAACCTTTCAACTGTGGCAGTTTTGTGTAGAGATAATTTAAGCTCTGAGAGTAAATTGCATGTATATAGTGATAGTGTACCAAGTCACTCCAAATAAGCCTTGACTGTTCAGTTGCACTTACCATTTGGATAATAATATTGCACAGTATAATTGGACACCCTTTCATAAGGGCCTTTTGGTAGCTGATAAATATTAGCGGGTGGTGGCAAGTGGTACTACCGTATAGTCTGGGTAAAAGGGGTACAGCTGGAGAACCTGTGTCAGCCATCTCCAGGAGTGTCTGTGTGGTTGTATGTAACTCTTATCCCAAAGTGTTTGTGTGTCCGCTACTTGGCCAGGGCCACTAAGCACTGGTTGGAGAGAGAGGGTGCTGGAGGTTTTAGCTTGCCCACTAGGCTGAGATCTGGACCCTATAGCTGTGCCAGTGGGGAGTGTTATTGGGGACCTGGAGAGAAATGGAGAAACCAGCCCCAGACTGACTGTGATTTCTGTGTGATTTTAAGGGAAATTGTACTTTATTGTGTGTGTATTTATTATCTTTTCCCTGTATGAACGCCCCTCACTGGTGTTAGTGGTGAGGATTGAGGCTCCTTGATTGCCGGGCCAGTGCACGGGCGTCACAGGGACATTAAATGATTTTCTTATTATCCTAGCAACGTGTTTGACAAAGGCCAGATTACTGTCTACATATGTTCCCAGATCACTTACTACTGGATTGACTCTTAAGGGCATTTTATATATGGATTAATTAACGTGTATTGACAGTTTCCCAAAGGGCATTATAATACATTTTTTTGGCATTGAGCTTTAGACCATGGCTTTTGGCACCTGTTATTTTCCTGTGTTATACCCACTTGCAAGATGTTTGTGTCCTGGAGGGAATCTATAGTAGCTGCCAATTTACAGTAATTTGTGAACTTAGTGAGCCAGGGGCCTTGAGCATTATTCTAGACTTCCAAGAAGTAGATGCCAAACAGTAGTGCAGCCAGCCTGGAGCTCTGGGGTATCCACTGGTGACCAGTGTCTTGGAGAAAGAGGTCTCACCGATCCTGACTTCTTGAGTCCTGTCTGTGAGCCAGCTGGCAATTCAGTGAGTTATGTAAGGATTTACACCTAGCTCAGAAAGCTTGTCAACAATGTCTGAGTGGGGTATTGTATTGAATGCCTTAGCTAGGTCAAGATATGCAGTATGCATTTTTTTACCCCTGTAAATTGCCTTGATGATCCCTTCAAAGAAGTGTCCAGGTTAAGTAGGCATGAACTACCCTTAACAGTGCCACTTGGTGGTCTGCCCTTGTGAAGGGGAATGACTGCTGCAGTTCTCCATTCATTTGTTGAAGAGTGCCTCAAGTGGTCATGATAGGTCATGTGTTAGACTATGCAGAAGGCAAATGGAGATGTTTTTGGGACCGATAAAGGTGGTGTTAGTGAATGCTGCCAACACCTGATCCCTGCTTATAGTAAGGGGATGTATATTGGAGGAGATTTCATCTGGTGGATCTGGGGGGAGGTGGGGGGTGAAGTTTGAGCTGAATGTATCAGCCAGTAGATCGGTGAAGGTGGAACTGTTCACCACCAGTTCAACACATTAATGTGTGTTACCTCTAAGGTTCTGGACATAGCTGAAGAAGGCCTTCTGATTGTCCACAGCCTGCAAGGCTATCCTGACTTCGTAGTTGACCTTATTGGATTTAATTAGACCTCTTAGTTTCATGTTTAGTTTTATAAGTGAACACTTGTCTGTAAGGGAGTTGCTCTTCCAGATTTTGCCCATGAGTTTTCTTCCTTTGTTATATACCCTGTTTAGGTGACAATTCCACCAGTGGGGTTTGTTTTTAGTGTTTGTTTTGGTTTTATTTCCAGTAGGTAAGGCAGCTTTATTCAGCCATTGACAGATTTGTGGAGCAGCTAACTAGAGAGGGAAAGGTAATAAAGATGAATGAGGCCAAGAAGTTTGGACTGCGCTTTAGAGTTTACCTTCGCTACTAGGGATAGATACCAGAGTATAGGCAAGGAGAAAGGGACATGGGTTTGTTAAATTAAATTTCAGCTCTGGTAGTATTTCGGAGTTGAATTTAGAACAGAAGTTGCTGTTAAAAAGGAATAATTAGTAGGATATAAAAATTATTGCATGATTAAGAATCAGCCAGAGGCCATTAGAAAAGATTGGGAAGAGAGAAGGGATAGGCATTGTACAAAGGAACAATGAGAAGGCATTTATGTGGCTCCTAAGTATGCAGCAAAGTCTGGAAGGGTTAGGATTTTTGCTAGAAGGTGTTTGCGTAGGTATTTTTATAACCTAAGCAGACTTCAGGGAATTTTTCCTCAGGTAGACAGCAAATGATTGAAGTGTAATGGAAAGTGAGAAGTAATTGGGATCATGTTTTTTTAGGAATGTGATGAGTTGGCAGATTTTAAAAATTCCCTACTGCATACTTCAGAATTGTTGGCGGAGGAAATGATTGTAACTAAGGGAATTATTATTTTGAGTGTGGATATTTGATCTGAATTGCCCAGGCATAATACGGCTACTGACTGCAAAAAAGCACTTACTAGAATGTATATATCAAAATCTAAATGTAACTGAAGTACTGAATATTTTAAAGCAGTTAAAAGAACTGGAAGTGAGATCTTTACAAAAGGGAAGGAGCAAGTTAGAAATAAATGGAACTGTGGGAACAATCCATGCAGAACAGTATTCAGCAGGAGGAGTAAAAGGCAGGGATTGAGGAATTTATGTAAAGTTGTAGTGAATGAAAGTTGCTAAAATGTGTACTGCTTGAAAGTAATAAAGGAAATGTTAGTATGGTTTGTTTTATTTTCTCTTCCTGTGTCATTAGGCCACCTGTTAAAATGACATGTTTAACCATGATGTTAAAAAAAAGATTTATGCCTATTAAGGCATCATCAATCCTTCTTTTCTTCATTAACTTGTTTCTCTTACAGTCACTATTTGATTTCTGTCCATACCATGGTTACTGATTTTGTTTACACTTTCAACACTATGGAGTTCTAGTCTGCAAAGTTGTATGCTTTATTTAAAGGTCACTTTGTTAATCCACTCCATCCAGCCAGCCCAGTGAGGGAGTCATGGCTTTAAGAACTAAAGGACATATACCAATTCAGCAGGTAAGACAAAATTATGAGCATATCAACATCACTGCATACTGTCAAATATATTTGCTGGTCTAAGCAGAGAATAAAAGAAGCCAGTGATTTTGCAGAGTCAGGGCAGGATAACTGGCATTTTGTGGTGTACTGTTGCACTGACTACATCCCTAAGATCTACTGTTATGGTAAATATACTATGACAGACATGTAGTTTCATCAATAATCACAATATGTTAACTGCTCTCTGTTTTATTGAAGTCATTGTTTTGTATTTCAGCAACATCCTGAGCCTTTTTTTGCCCTTGCCAGAGAACTCTATCCAGGTCAGTTTAAGGTAAGCATAAATTAATCCATGTTAACTTGTATTCATGTGTGTGAAATGCATGAAGTATTTCATTAAGATTTTCAAATGGAGTCTATGACTTGTTTTCTTTTCGGATATCACACCGTTGTAGCTAATGAAAATAAAAAATGTTTTCCATTTTGTCTTATGTCACACAGGCAGACTGTACATTTGTTTTTCTGGCAAGTGGAGTATTGGAGTGAAATCTGGTTGTTCATAGACATTCCTACTATCTGCACATCTGGATGTGTATGTTGGGAGAAACTTAAGGAAAAACTTAGAGTGGATACAGGATGCTGTACAATGGATGTTTAGTAGCCACCATTTCATTGCACTTGAATGGATTACCTGAGAAATATGAAAATACTTTGGGTTCTGTGTCTACTTTCTGTTTTATACTACCTTGGGGAATGGGGTAGAGTCTAGATGTAACAAGGAAGCTGGCTCAGTTAAGTGATGCTTCATTCATTTAGATTCATTGTTCATAGTTTCATAGGATTTATAAGGCAGTTGAGAAAAAAGACCTTTACTCATCTAAATCCATAGTTCATAAGAGTCATAGGATTTACAAATCACTTGCGTCATAAGACCTTGTTCACCTCACCGACACCCACCCTTATGCAGTACAACAGTTTTAAGGAGATCATTAACACTGTAGGATATATAAAAAAAAACTGGTCTGTCTCTGAGACGTCCTCACCTAACAGGAAGCTTTCTCAAATGTATAGCATTCTGGTATATGTGGGGAGGTTTCTTTCTGTTTTTAATACATTCATAAATTTATGGAGCAAAAATTCCAGGCATCTTGTTTCACAGCCAGCAGTCCTTAAATTAATAATTATTTTGTACACGTTTGACCATCAAAAATCTTTTATTTGTTGTAACCTAAAAATCAGACCTTACATCATTAACTATTCATTCAGCTTTTGAAGCATTCTATGTATCTTCCAGTGATCAAACATAGATACTGTTGCACTAACCTAATCTGTATTTATTTATTTTATTTATTTAACATTTGTTAACCGGGAAAGTCCGACTTGGAACAAAGCCAATTTTCAGCAGAGGCCCAGGGAGAAACTCTCCAGACGCATGTCTTTGTAACATGGGAGGAAACCGGAGTACCCAGAGGAAACCCACATAAACGCAGGAAGGACATGCAGACTCCGCTCAGAAGGTACCCCAGCCGAGAATCGAACCAGAGAACCTCTTGCTGTGAGGCGACAATGCTACTGCTGGACCACTGCGCTGTCTTATATTTATTATATATTTATTTATATATATTTGTTTGTTTACTGAGGCAGTACACTGCTCACTATAGACCATTTGCAAGTACAGCTTGGGTGAAGAGATTCACAAAAAAGAAAATGGAACAAATTCACAAACCCAGAGCAAGTAAAAATAGGTAGATCATCCCATAGACAATTGATACAGTATGTAAATAATATTAGCAGAGTAGAAAATTAACATGTGAATTAATTTTATTAGTATATGTGAGAGGAAAGTAGCAACTGAGAACAGATGGTCAAAGTAGAAGTGATGCAAGCGAGGAGGGAGTTAGGCGATGTGGCCAGTGGAAAACAGTTGTAGTCAGACTTTGGTGAAGATGTCTTTTGAGTTGAGCTCTGAAGGTGTGGAAAGAGGAGACATCTTTAAGGTGAAGAGGGAGTTACTGCCAGAGTTTGAATGCAAGAATGGAGCAGGATTGGTTGGTACACTAAAGTTTAATTTGGGGTGTCTGGAGTGAGGGAGTTAATTGGGCAGGTGGAAGCTGGGACCAGCATACATTATGTGAGTCAATCTGTTTGTAGGGAGTGTGTGTTTAGTGAGAAAAACTTTCACTCTCCTGTTTCTATTTCTATTGACAAGACAGACTTACTGGGATTTGCCAAGGAACATGTTAATACTTTTTCCTTGCCCTCTCATTCTTTAGGCAAAAAGAAGAAGTTAGTTCCTTTCTTTTCTGACAGTGAATTTCTGTTAGAAAAGCAGATATTGCAGGGGGATGGTTGTACTTTAGGAAATTCTTCTTTTTTTAATTTCTGCAAATCTTTTGGCTTTCTAATACCATGATGGGAATGGACCCCATTCCTAAGTCAAAGTACGATTAAAGTTCATGAAATTAGTATTGTTTCACTCTTTGATGTCAGCCAAAAGTGCTCTTCGCAGCACCAGCAATGTGCCTAATAATGACTCCTCCTGTAATTCATATGGAGTTGCATGTATTGGTAGCATATCTAAATATGGTTGTAGACACTTTTTTTTATAAGACCCGTTGCTCCTACTACTATTGGAACTATGTAGGTATCTTTCTTCCACATTGCTCTTATTTTTGCTTGAAAATCCTGATATTTTATGACTTTGTGTCTCTCTGTATGCAGGACACTGTAGTCACTGGGTGTGGCAGTTTCAATGATCAATGCTACTTTTGTCTTCCTTTCTTGGACCACTATAATCTATTTTCTAATATCTATCTTTTGAACTGTTAGTAATGGATGATCCCATGTGATCTAGACTTCAACATTTTCTATGATGCTTTGTGGCTCATGTTTCCAGTATTTTTCAGCCACTTCAGTACAGTAATGTTTGCACAATCCCCAGTGCAACAGTCTTACCACTTTATTATGCCTTTCAGTATACAGTCCTTCTGCCATTAGCATGTTGCAGCCAGCAATGAGGTGTGCAACTGTTTCCAGTACTGTTTTGCAAAACCTACAGTTGTCTGTTTCTTCAGTCTTTTGCCGGATGGTCCGGATGCAAGCAATTTTAAGCAATTTGCAGGTTGTGCTGGTCTTTGAGAAGTCAGAGTTTCAGACCCAAATCAAGTTGGTTGTTGCTGGGGCTGGGGAATATTTTTTTTTTTTTTTGCCCCAGTATTTTTAAACCATGTCAAAAAAAAGTGAATATAACTATTTTTTGAAACAGATACCCTCATAGGGATTACCATTTCGAGGCTTGAGTCTCTGGTTGCTGAACTTGCAGGAGTATCCTCCTTATTCGATTCCAGGAGAGGCTTAGGGAATTAATTTTTTTTTGCAGGCAGCCTCCAAGTTTAGTAAGGGTAGTCTAGACGTGGTAGGGGCAGAGCTCAAGGTTCTTTAGGCCTAGGACAGGAGTTCCATTCTCGCTGGCAGCACTTTGGGAGGGAAGGCTGTTCTTTTCAAAGAAAATTTTTATTCGCCTGTTCCCTAGTAATCAAGAAGGGGTCTCTGTGTGACCGCCCAGAGGCGAGTCAGATTCGTACATCAACAAAACAGGGGAACACATTCTTACCCATTGTGCAGGCAAGAGGGGCAGAATATAAGACCCCCCACGTAGAGCACCTTTGAGCTCTGCGGCTACTGCTGAATTGAAATATTTGTCATGGAAGACTGCTTTTGTCGGCCAGAGTTGCAGGCCTTATGGCGGTAGAGCCTTTTTTGATTTTTCATAAGGATAGGCATCTTACGTACTATTTTACGCATCAATCCTTCCTTTTGCGTTATTATTTGAGTTATTCCCATCATGGCAAGGAGATTCCAGCTGGAATTAGGCCTCATTCCACTTACTTGGAGTTCAGTGCATACTTTCTCTAAGCATTATCACCTTCCTCTGCTATTTTGCAAGGCATGTTGTCACTGCAGCAATGTGGAATGAAGAACATAGTACAGTTTTGTACCTACCATAAATGTAGATGTTCGAGGATCCACATTGTTGCGTCCAATTTACCCTCCCTCCTTCCGTGAGGTTATATTCTGGTAATTTTGTATATATTGTACATATTTTGGTGCAGGTATGTTTGGAATTTTGGTTTTGGCCTTAGCTTTTCTTCTGACATCTGGGGCAAGAAAGAGAGACTGAGGATATGACGTCATGCATATATTAGTACCCTGACGATCAGCGTCAGTCCGCGCGCTGACCGACCGACGCCAGCCATATACTTTGGTATTCGCCGACTGGACAGCGGACTACCCAATAGTTAGGACTGCATTTCAGCCACATGTTCAATGGGCATTGTAAACCAATGTGTATGTAGCCCACTGTCTTGTGCCGCTGATATTAACCTTTCATTTCTTGGTTTGAATTCACCTCAACTTAAACATTCCTGTGTTCTTTCCTGATCAACATGAGGTTCTTCCAGAAGTTTTCTATACTTGCAACTGTTTTTATGGATTTTCCACACTTCTTGCCATCACGTGGTCCTTCACCTTATATTCTTTCTTTTGTTTTTTGGCACATTCTGTTGCTGCCTGGTTTTTATCCAGTTGTAGTTTGATTTCCATTCCTGCTTGACGTTGATATACTTCTAGATTAAGCAAGGAAGTCATCTTAGATTTATTCTCCTCATGTTTCAAAACTTTCACTACATTTGGGTCTTGTGAGGTCAGCAGATGTGTGGAGCCCCACGATTGTAGATTTGTACATGTAATCAATTTCAAGGAGGCCCATCCCTCCTTCGGAGTGGGGAATATACAATCTTGATATGCACTGATTTTTATAAATCATTTGGTGAGCATGAAGCATCCTTGTTTTCCTATCTAATCTGTCCAACACATTTTGGGGCCAGTCAATCACTCCAAAACTGTTAAGTTAGGGCAGGAAGAGCAAATTGGTTTATAGCTTGGATTTTGTTCCTAGATATCAGTGCTGTTTTCAGGATTAATTTAAATCTTCTAAAGTACTCCTTACTAAGTTTTATTCGCATTTGTTCATATTTTATTGTTGCTCCTTCATCAGTTTCCAAATATTTATACACACTGTGCTGTTCAAGTTCTTTTATATCACATTCTTGTCCCAAACTGATGTTTTCTTGGTGCTGCAGCTTTCCTGCTTTAAAGGTTGCTTATGCATGTTTATCAAGACCAACTTACATTCTTATATCATCTGAAAAAGTTTTAACAACTTGCAGTTGTGCTCTCAGTTCCTCATCTGATGAGCTATACAGTTTTAAATCAGCGACAAAGAGAAGATAAGTCTTTATACTTTGTTGTTTTCTAGGAGCCAAATTATAGCCGTAGCCTAAGCTGTTAAGTAGACAGCTTAATGGGTTAAGGGCAAGGCAGAGTAGTAATGGTGACAGTCACCCTTGAATATCCCTCTCTGAAATTTTATCCCTGGAGTAATAAGTTGTCCTTTAGCATGGCTTAATTGCAAAGTGGTTTGCTACTGTTTCATGGTCACTGTAATGTAGTCATTCAGTGTAAGGTGTATCTTATAAATTTTTAAGCACTCTTTTATACATGAATGTGGGATACTATCAAATGCTTATTTGTAGTCAATCCATGCCATACTTAAATTCTTTTTACAGTTGTTCTTCGTGTTTCGCTGTTGCAGTCATTACACTTGGGTTATCCTGCTGGCAGGCTACCCTCAGTCGGCCTGAATTCCAAAGTCTAGGTCCGGCATCGGTTACTGTCACCTCTTCCCTGACGTCAAGGCGCTAGGGGTATAAAAGATCCCAACGCCATTTTCTTCAGTCTTTCTTGCCGCGTGGTGCCCGAAGCATAAGCAGTTCGCAAGTACCGGTCGGCCGACTCCTGAGATTTTTGTGTTCGAGTTTCAGATCCGAAGTCTTCATTAAAAGCAAAGTACCCCATTGGGGAAACTTTTTTCTTGCTCCAGACCGATGTCAGAAAAAGTTAATAATTGTATTTCTTGTGGGAAGCAAATACCTCATAAGGACTTTCATTCTTACTGTATCCCTTGCCTAGGCCCTGACCACGACATTGCTAGTTGTCGGTTTTGTACTAGGTTTAGCCAACGCACTATTAAGCGTCAGTACAATTTTGCATTACATTATTTTGGCAGAAGATTTAATTATACAATGTCGTTGGATAGCTTTCCGACTACCTTTGCAGCTCCTGACACCTGCTACTTTAGACCCGCAGGCCGCTACCGACTCCCACGTGGAGTCGACTAGGCCACTGGAAGCACAGAGTATTGGACCTTCGGTGACTCTTCCCTCAGATGGGTCTGGAGCCGCTGAGCAGGCATCGGCTTCTGAGGGTGTTTTCAGACCTACTCAGTTATACATTAAAACGACTTCAGCTTCAAAGGCAAAGACTAAAGCACCTTTAAAGACAAAGAAACAAGTACAACAGCCTCATGGACAGGCCTCCATGCCCAAAAAACAGATGCTCAAAATGGCCGAAGACTTAATTATTTTGATCAGGGGTTCCCATCCCCCTCCTGATAAAAGGCCTAGGCAAGAGACAGAATATGAATCTTCAGATCAGGTTTCCATTTTATCTGATTCCTCTTCTGATCAAGAATACTTTTCCTCCCTATGAGGATTCTGATGCTGAAGAATCTATCCCTTCAGCCTCTCCTCCTGAGGATTACTCTTTTGGGGAAACTTTGCATACCATGAGGGAACATTTCCACTGGGAGAGCCAAGATTTTTCAGAATCTAAGAAAAGGCTCAGAGACTTCCTTTTACTACCACAACACAGGCCCCTAGCTATTCCACCTGTGTTAGACATTGTAGATGATGTATTTTTAGAGTCCAGTCTGACCCCTGACACCTTACCTCCAGCTCCTGTTAAGCCAGACATGTACTACAGGGTTCCTGACTCTCATAAATTCCTTTTAAAAAAAATCCTGCTGCTGACCCAGAAACTATCTCTCAGGGTCCCAAAGGGGTCAAGGCTTCCACTGCAAAAACCCTACCCCTTCTGACAGGGATTCTAGGGCACTGGACAGATGGGGAAAAATGATTTACATTTCTGCTACCTTGGCTATAAGGGCTTTAAATTGTCAGTTTCATATGCTCAAATATCAGCAATATATTATGTCATTACTTAAACAGAAAATGTTGATAAATTCTGAATGCGCAGAAAACAAAGAAATGAAGGATTTATTGCATGCAGCTGAACAAGTTGGAAAGCATACTTTGCAACGTGGTTTTGATTCTTTGGAGGCCTCCTGCAGGGCCACTGTTACGGGTTCTGTCATTAGGAGGCATGCTTGGTTAAAGGAACAAAATCTGCCTGACCGTGTCAAAGCAAAATTGTTAGATGCTCCATTACAGCATGATACCTTGTTTGGTGTTAAAGCAGAAGAGGTGTTAAAGAAAATGGAGGACAAAGCTAAATCTATTCAAACGGTTAAAGATTTCTTACAGGTACAGCCTCCAAGATTTAGCAGACACTGGCCTACAAAGAATTGGTCCTTTCCAGTGTCAGACAGACCACAAAGGGGCAGATACAGACGCCCAAGAGGCAGATCCCAGCCCCAAGGCTACTACAGGTCTAAACAATGGGGTGCTTCTACCCACCAAAAGTGGAGAAGACAAATCACAGCCATACAGGAAACAATCCCAATGACTTCCCCCTGTCTGCACCAAGCACTTATCTTTTGGCAGCACCTTTAGGGGGAAAACTAGCACTTTTTTTCACAAAATTGGCACATAATAACCCAGGACAAATTGGGTACTAGACATAGTGTCACAAGGCTACAAGTTTCACTTCCATACCCTGCCATTGGCCAGACCTGCCAAAGCATCAATGGGCAGAGGCACAAAAGCAAGTCTCATCCCTCATGGACATGAGGACCATTCAACAAGTACCAGAGCAAGAGCAGGGATGAGGATTTTATTCAAGACTGTTCTTGGTATCAAGAAAGGACAAGTCCTGGAGACCAGTACTGGACCTATCTATTCTAAACACATATCTGGATATACCAAAATTCAAAATGTTGACTCTACAGCAACTTCTGCCCATGCTGGGCAAGAAGGCTTGGCTTGTGACCTTAGACCTAAAAGAGGCATACCTGCATGTCCCAATCAGACAAACCTGCAGAAGATACCTCATATTCAAAGCTGGCTCAATGCACTACCAATTCTCTGCACTGCCCTTTGGCTTATCTACTGTGTCCAGGGTCTTCACAAAGTGCCTGGCACCAGTAATTGCATTCTGCAGACAAAGAGGAATACAAATATATCCTTACTTGGAAGACTGCCTCATTCAAGCAGAGAACAAGGACATTCTACTACAGCATCTGGCATTTGTAAAGAGATTTCTAAAAGGCCTAGGGTACACAGTCAACGAAAAGAAATCAAAACTAGTACCCTCTCAAGAGATAATATTCCTGGGTGCAAGCTTAAATACAACTGCCCAGATGGCTTATCTCACGCCAGACAAACAAAGGCAACTGACTACCTATTTCAACCTGTTGGCAACAAAAGCTCATTTATCTGCAAGAAAAATTCTGCAGGCCTTGGGCTTCATGGCATCCTGCATTCTACTAATTCCATATGCGAGACTGCATATGAGGAAACTTCAGTGGTACCTAAAAAGTGTTTGGACTCAACATTGCCACAGCCTGGAAACAATAATTACCCTCATTCCCTGCCTGCAACCGGAGTTTCGATGGTGGGCGAAGGCTTGTCACCAGAACAAGGGACAGCCATTCACCTTACCCCCAGCCAGGCAGACATTAACAATGGATGCATCAGATTGTGCCTGGGGGGCCCACATGGCAGGAAGATGTATTCAAGGCACATGGTCCACAAACCAAATGCATCTACATATCAATCAAAAAGAGATGCTAGCTGTTCAGAATGCCCTGACAGCCTTCAAGGACCTACTTCATCCGGGACAACTACTGATAAAGACAGACAACACCACTGTCATGTGGTATATAAACAAGCAGGGAGGCACTCATTCTTACCCCCTTTGCAGACTAGCCATGACTTTGTGGGACACAGCATTGACTTACCAGGTACATCTGCAGGCACAATTCCTGCCATGAAAGATAAATACTCTGGCAGACAAACTAAGCAGAAACCTCATGGATCCCCACGAGTGGAAATTGGATCCACAAGTCTTCAGCATGATAACAAGGAAATGGGGATGCCCAGACATAGATCTATTTGCCTCCCCTCACAACTACCAACTAAAAAGATTCTGCACAAGGACTTACAACAGACAAGCATGGAAATTGGATGCATTATCTTTCAGCTGGAAAAACTTAGCAGTATATGCCTTTCCTCCTCTGCCTCTCCTCTCCAAAGTACTCCTAAAGGTCAGGCAAGAGAAGCCAAAGATGATACTGATTGCCCCAGACTGGCCCCGCCAGTATTGGTATCCAATCCTAAGGAACTTGTCTCAATGCCTGGCCTGGACCTTGCCTCAAATACCTCATCTACTATCCCAACAAAACAATCAGATCCTCCACAGCCAACTAAAGACCTTAAATCTGGCAGCATAGTGGATAATGTAGTCATACAAAACACGCCTCTCACTAAAGCTGTGATGGATGTCATTTTGGAGGCTAGAAGGCCTAGTACCAGAAAATCTTATGCTGCAAAATGGAAGAGATTCTGTGCTTGGAATGTGGCCCTTAACCAAACTATTCATCTGCCTACTTTTTATCCAAACCCACAGAATAAGGGGGAGAGAATTCTGCATTCTTTGGACATACACAGACAGCTAAGTTTGTACTTGAACAGAACCAAAGCTTTCAGGAAGACAGAGCAACTACTAGTGGCATAAGCTGCAGGATCACAAGGAAAGGCTATCTCAAAGCAGACTATTTCAAAGTGGATAGGCCACTGCATTCGTTTCTGCTATTCACAACATGGCAAGCCAGTGCCTAAGGGCATTAGGCCACATTCAACCAGAGCAGCAGCCACTTCAGCAGCCTTCCTCAGGGGAGTACCAACCAAAGACATTTTAGAGGCTGCTACCTGGAGTTCAGTGCACACCTTTACAAAGCACTATCATTTACCACTCTACTCTAAATCCAGGGCAGGCTTTGCCACTGCAGTTCTGCAGGGCCTCATAGCCGCTCCTAATGCTACTTAGCTCCAGCCTCCCAACCATAGCTTTGGGATTCAACCTAAGTGTAATGACTGCAACAGTGAAACAGGAAGAACATAGTTCAGTTGTGTACACTTGCCATAAATGTAGATGTTCGAGTGTATTCACTGTTGCAGTCCAGGTTACCCACCCACCATCCCCTATATCTTTGCTGGAACTTATCTGCACTTTTCTAAATCTATACAACCTATGTGGTATATTTGCTTGTAGATGATGGTATTATATATTTGGTGCATGCATTTTTTTATTGGCATATTTTTAGCCTACCCATTTGGGGGCACCTGACATCTGGGGCAACAAAAACTGAAGAAAATGGCGCAGGCTGCATCTTTTATACCCCTGGTGTCCTGACGTCAGGGAAGAGGTGACAGCAACTGACGCCAGACCTAGACTTTGGAATTCAGGCCGGCTGAAGGTAGCCTGCCAGCAGGATAACCCAAGTGTAATGACTGCAACAGTGAATACACTCGAACATCTACATTTATGGTAAGTGTACACAACTGTACTTTCTTCACTATGGCTGTATTTAACAACAAATGATCCATTGTTCCATATGACTTGCTTTTATTGTCCTTTTGTTCTATTGCCATAATTGAGTTTTCTTCTAAATATGTATAGACTCTGTCGGCATCAATTCCCATGTGTAGTTTATACGTTGTCTTAAAGCAAGTTATTGGTCTATAAGTTTTAGGGTAGCTTGCAGGTTCAGTCTTAAGTAGGAGCATTGTTTTTCCTGTTGTTACCCAGGTTAGTGTTTGTTCGGGATGTGCATATAAATAGTTCTTACTCCTGGCTAAATCTTCATGCAAAGATTTTAATATTTTTAACCAAACGTTAGGTACTACATCTGGGCCTGGGGGTTTTCAGTTAGAGGCTTTTCTTAACTGTGTTTCAATCTCCCTTTCTGTTACTTCATCCCATTTCATATCCTGTATGTTTAAACTTCTTATTCTTTCTTTTACTTCTTCTATCCATTTAGCATATTTGTTATGTTCCACAGGATCTTTGCAGATACTTCTCCAAAATGTATCTATTTCTTCTTTTTTGGCGGTCTTTCAATTTCTTTTACCTTGTTTCCCAATTCTCTATGAAACTTTTTGGGTCATTAATAAATTGCTTATTTTGTACTTTTCCTTTATATTTATCTGTGTATCTTCTAAGTTTTTCCACCTGTGCTGAAATGTTTAGTTTGTTGTTTGCAATAGTGCATGATAGATCCTGGTCTGTTCTAATACTGCGCATTGCTTGTATCACATCTATCTTAGTATTTTTGTTGATCTGTTCCCTCTTCTATAGTCTTCTAACAGTGACACTACTTGTCTTAATTTCTTTATAGTTTTCTCGATTCAATACTTCCATGATGGTATTTGATTTGTCCCCTTCCTTTCCTCACTACCCTGTGTTCTTTTGGTAGAACTTTACCAGTTATTAATTTAGCTGCACAGTAATATATCCTATTTACTTCTGTCACATCGCATGGACCTCTATGGACAGTCCTAATGACTGTGTTAATTTGTTTTATCAGACGTCTGACTTTTGGGGTTTTATTGACCTTCTGCAGTATATTTCATTCATTGATCTTAATATATCTATCTCTATTAAATCAAGCAACTCTTCTCTTAACTCATTTTCTTTCAAACTGAGGGCACATCCCTTGTTTTCCATTTTCTGCAGGCATTCTATAAAACGTTCTGTAGCATCTTTCTGTGGCACCTTTTCTTCAATTTCGTCCTGTACCATACAGTAACTCACTGGCCTATCACTCCTCAACATTGACTGCATAAGAGTTTCCACAGTTTCCTGTTCCTTCTTTTGCTGTCTAGCTTGAAATGAATGTTTATACTGGTTTCCTGTGGAAGGCCCCAAAATATCTTGATCTGGCACCTGACCTATTGCTTCCTGTTCCACTGTTTTCCCCTTAATTTGGATATCCATTGCTCTATCCTGTTGTGGTGCTTTCTGCATTAGATTTTCTGCACTGAATCCTTCACTTTGCGGGTGCTTCAGAACCTCAATGTCTGTTTCATTAACTTCTCCATTACTGATCTCCTTTTATACTTTTCTTCTTTGTCTTCATATTTTTATTTCTCAGTAAGAGTAATCTGGTTCTGAAGAAAGTGTTTCATTGGATGTCCCTACTGAAGAGATTTTTTTTTCTAACAGTTTGTATTATTTAAAAGAGATTTTTCAGTAGAACCAGGATGAAGTTCTTGTGGCACAAAAATGTATTATGTTTTATTTCAGTAAGACACGCAGTCGAGTACCTGTAAGAGTGAAAGGGAAGGTCTACAACAGGGTAGTGAGACCAGCTATGTTATATGGGTTGGAGACAGTGGCACTGACAAAAAGGCAGGAGTTTGAGCTGGATGTGGCAGAATTAAAGATGTTAAGATTTGCACTGGGTGTGACGAGGGTGGACAGGATTAGGAATAAGTATATTAGAGGGTCAGCCCAGGTTGGAAGGTTTGGAGACAAAGCCAGAGAGGCACGATTACGTTGGTTTGGACATGTGCTGAGGAGGGATGCTATATTGGGAAAAAGATGCTAAGGATGAAGCTACCAGGTAACAGGAAAAGAGGAAGGCCTAAGGTAAGGTTTATGGATGTGGTGAGAGAGGACATGCAGGTGGTTGGTGTGACAGAGCAAGATGCAAAGGACAGGAAGAAATGGAAACAGGTGATCTGCTGTGGCGACCCCTAATGGGAACAGCCGAAAGAAGATGATGATGATGACGTTGAACAATGTGGCTATCCTTTCTGTCTTGCTTGCCTTAGAATTTTTAATTTTTTCATTGCATCTTGCTTACCTGATGGTGAGCCTACTGCCCACCAACAAGTCTGACAAGGTAACCCAGAGATATCTATATCTGTTTTCTAATCATAAAGCAAATCCAGCAGTTATTTGTCTGTCCAAATATGCTTCTGTTAAACAGGTTATAACTGCTAACCCCAGTCTCCCATGGTAAGGACGGGAAAGCAATGGATAAGCTGAGAAAGAAAATGTATTGTTGTGCTTTAACTCTCAGAAATATAAACTGTTGTGCTCATGTATTAAAGTTTTTATTGTTATCTTTTGAGAACATTTAGATGTTAATGGCTACCTTCATAGAATTTCTTAGTGTTTATAGCTGTTTCTCATGTGACTAAGCAAATTTTAAAGTGTACGTATAATGTTGCTGATTCTTCCTCTCTAGAAGTATGGCTTTTAGATCGACTATGAGATTTGCTTAGCTTTGTTCTCAAAATCATCAGATGATGTTAGATTTGAGATTTCAAATTCTTCTTCAGATAAATAGGGTGTCCTTCTTTAGATCACTGTTGCAATATGGCCTATCTGCAGCAGAGGTGCTGAAAAGGTGGATGAAAGGCGGAAACCGATTTTTCAGTCCTCCTTTTTCAGAACAAATAGCAATTTCCTGTTCAATTCAGCTCCTTTCTCTAAAAAAGCAGTGTACAGAGCAAGTAGCCAGCAGACAGGGTTTTAAAAGACAATAAAAAAGAAGCTGTAAAAAAGGGAAAACATTTAATAATCAAGGAAAGTCCTCTCAATCAGCATGACTGTCTGTTCAGGCTCTTTCCCCTCCAACCTTGGCAACCTTTCCATGTTTGAGAGACGTCACAGCTAGGTTCTGAAGGTAATCCAGTGGGAGTATACCTAGCTCTGGGAATCCCTCCCCCTTTCCAAGGGATTCCTTTTTGTTTAGGGAACAAGAAGATCTGTCTGTTCCCCTCACATCCTACAACACATGATGAATCAGAGAGTCATAGAGCCTCTGTCTCACAATCTCCTAGGCAAAGGTTTTTATTCAGTAATTTTCTAGTTCATAAAACAGAATATTCCTGGGGGCCTTACTGGAGCTTTCTTGGATTCTTTAGTTCAAGATGCTGTCTCTTCAGTCTCCTGTACCTCTATTTCCTACTCGTGCTTTCATAGTAAAACTGGATCTAAAAGATACCTCTCATCACATCCCCACTGCAGTGCATTTATATGATTTGCTGTGTCTGGCTTACATTATTGGATCTCTGTTTTACCCTTTGGACTGTCCACAACACCGAGGACATTCACAAAATGCATAGCTCCCAGTCACTGGTAACTGCAAACTTCAAGGCATGCAAATTTTTCTGTTTGGACAATTGTTAGTTTATTTTTATTTATTTATTTATATATTTTTTTGTTGACCATGTTACTCCCATTAAGCTAGTAGCCTCTTTTCAGGGGAGACCCAAGGTGGTATTTATACTACTAGGGAAATTTAGTCAGGACATTGGGTAACTTCAGTACTCTTTTTTGATAGGTGCTGTGCCATGTCATCTTGCCATCTTTTGCATCAAATGAGCTACCACAACCTCAAGCAGATGGGGCCTTAGTTTAATGTCTAATCTGAAGGATTATCTTATCTTTGCAAACACTTTTTTTCAGTTGTCAAAAGTCTTTAGCAACTGTTGAAACGTCTACTCAGTCTGCATTTTCAAATAAACTTTCAGCAGTCTTCTGTCATCCCTTCTTACAGAATGATTTTTTTTTCAGATCTTTGCTGAACTCTACCTTGAGAAGAGCATTTCTTCCTTCAGACGAAGCAGACTTGTTTCAACAGTTATTCATTTGTTTATCTAGACAAAACCATGTACCTGCAAGTGAATTTCTCAGGATTCTGCAGTACATGGTATGACTCCCGTGCCCTGGCCCAGCAGTCAAGGAGCCTCAATCCTCATCACTAACACCAGAGAGGGCATCTGATATATGAGGAAAGGATAACAAATGCACACAGTAAAGAGCAATTTCCCTTAAGAGCACACAGAGATCACAGTCAGTCTGGAGCTGGTCACTCCCTTGCTCTCCAGATCCCCAATAAGACTCCCCACTGGCACAGCTATAAGGTCCAGATCTCAGCCTGGTGGACAAGCTAAAACCTCTAGCACCCTCTGTGTCCAACCAGTGCTTCGTGTCCCTGCCCAAGTAGCTGACACACACACACTTTGAGATAAGAGTTTATACTACCACACAGACTCCTGGGAAAGGCTGGCACAGGTTCTCCAGCTGTGCCCCTTTTACCCAGACTATACGGTAGTACCAGCTGCCACCACCTACTAATAATTATCAGCTACTTAAAGGCCCTTAAAAGGGTGTCCAGTTATTATTGTGCAATTTTATTATCCAATTGGTAGTAAAGCCCAGGGCTAACGCTATAGAAGTGGCTTTGTACAATTCTACCAAAGGCATGTAAGTACTCTAAAGAGCTTAAATTGTCTCTACACAAACCAGCCACAGTTAAAAGGTTTTAAAATATTTAATAATAAATAATTAAAACCACAATACAATACTTTCTACTACACAGTGCTAGTCAAAAGTTCAGAGATCACACAGAAATACTTAAAATAAATCAGTAGTACAGATGTTCATCGTGTTTCACTGTTGCAGTCATAACACTTGGGTTATCCTGCTGGCAGGCGACCCGCAGTCGGCCTGAGTTCCAAAGTCTTAGTCCGGCGTCGGTTGTTGTCGCTTCTTCCCTGACATCAGAGTGCCAGGGGTATAAAAGTTGCAACCGACGCCATTTTCTTCAGTCTTTCTTGCCACGCGGTGCCCGAAGCAAAAGCAGTTCGCAAGTGCCGGTCGGCCGACTCCTGAGATTTTCAAACTTGAGTTTCAGAACTGAAGTCTTCAATAAAGCTAAGTACCCCGTTGGGGAAACTTTTTCTTGCTCCAGACTGATGTCAGTAAAAGTTAATAATTGTATTTCTTGTGGGAAGCAAATACCCCATAAGGACTTTCACTCTTACTGTATTCCTTGCCTAGGCCGTGACCACGACGTTACTAGTTGTCGGTTTTGTGCTAGATTCAATAAACGCACTATTAAACATCGGTTTGATTTTGCTTTACATTATTTTGGCTGAAGGTTTAATTACATAATGCTGTCGGAACAACCGACGACCGAAACTTATAAAAAACGCAAAGACAAAGAAAAAGACAGGCATCTGAGGTCCAAAACCGATGACAAAGCCTCTTCTAGGCCATTCGCCGGTTCTCAGTGAGGCGCTTTTGCAGCCCCTGACACCCGCTACCTCAGAGCCACAGGCCGTAACCGACAGCCACGTGGAGACACCGAGGCCTGTGGAAACTCAAGGTATTGGGCCTACGGAATCTATATCCTCAGATGGGTCCGGAGCCGCTGAGCAGGCATTGGCTTCTGAGGGTGTTTTCAGACCTTCACATCTTACAGTTAAGCCCACTACAGCAGCAAAGGCAAAGTCAAAAACACCAATAAAGCAAGAAAACAAGTACAGCATTCTCCAGAACAGTCATCCATGCCAAAGAAACAGATGCTTAAAATGGCCGAAGACCTAATTACTTTAATCAGGGGTTCCCATCCCCCTCCTGACAAAAGGTCTAGGCAAGACACTGATTATGATTCCTCTGCCCAGGTTTCCATTTCCTCTGATTCCTCTTCTGATCAGGGATATTCTCTCCCTCCCTATGAGGACTCTGATGCAGAAGAGTCCATACCTTCAGCCTCTCCGCCTGAGGATTATTCTTTTGGGGAAACCCTGCACACCATGAGGGAGCATTTCCATTGGGAGAGCCAGGATTATTCAGAATCCAAGAAAAGGCTCAGAGACTTCCTATTATTGCCTCAGCACAGGCCCCTGGCTATCCCCCCTGTGCTTGATATTGTGGATGATGTTTTTTCCGAATCCAGCCTGTCTCCTGATTCCTTACCCCCTGCACCAGTCAAGCCAGACAGGTACTACAGGGTCCCTGACTCTCATAAATTTCTTTACAAATACCCCGCTGCAGACCCAGAAACAATTTCTCAGGGTCCTAAAGGGGTTAAGGCTTCCACTGCTAAAAATCCTGTCCCCTCGGATAGGGATTCCAGAGCTCTGGACAGATGGAGGAAAAAAGTTTACACTTCTGCTACTTTAGCTGTAAGAGCTTTAAACTGTCAGTTTCACATGCTGAAATGGTTTCAAATACAGAAAGTTCTGACAGTAAGGAAATGCAGGATTTATTGCATGTAGTTGAACAAGTGGGAAAACATACTCTGCAGTGTGGTTTTGATTCATTAGTGGCTTCTTGTAGAGCCGCAGTTACATGCTCTGTTATTCAAAGGCATGCTTGGTTGAAAGAACAAAGTTTACCTGACCATGTTAAAGTAAAATTATTGGATGCTCCATTACAGCATGATACTTTGTTTGGTGTTAAGGCAGAAGAGGTGTTAAAAAAAATGGTGGATAAAGCAAACTCAATGCAGACAGACAGTGAAAGATTTCTTACAGGTTCAACCACCTAGATTTAGTAGAAACTGGCCTTCAAAAAATTGGTCCTTTCCAGTGTCAGACAGGCTACAAAGAGACAGATACAGACGCCCAAGAGGCAGATCTCAGCCCCAAGGCTCCTACAGACCTAAACAATGGGGTGCTTCAGCCCCCAAAGGAGGGGAAGACAAATCACAACCTTATAGGAAACAGTCCCAATGACTTCCCACTGCATATGCCAAGCAATTACCTTTTGACAGCACCTCTAGGGGGAAAGCTAGCACTTTTCTCAAGAAATTGGCACATGATCACCCAGGACAAATGGGTGCTGAATATTGTTTCTCAGGGTTACAGGTTCCACTTCCACACGCTTCCAAAACCAAAAGACATGCCAGACCTGCCACAAAACCAATGGGCAGAGGCACAAAAACAGATTGCTGCTCTTATGGACATGGGAGCAATTCAAAAAGTTCCACAGCAAGAACAGGGACAAGGATTTTACTCAAGACTTTTCTTAGTACCCAGAAAGGACAAAGCCTGGAGACCAATACTGGACCTGTCAATCCTAAATACTTTCCTGGATGTACCAAAATTCAAAATGTTAACACTACAGCAACTTCTGCCCATGCTGGGCAAGAAGGCTTGACTGGTTACTTTTTACTCCAATCAGGCAATCTTGCAGAAGATACCTCAGATTCATAGCAGGCTCAATGCATTGCCAATTCTCTGCACTGCCCTTTGGCTTATCTACTGCGCCTAGGGTCTTCACAAAATGCCTGGCACCAGTAATTGCATTTTGCAGACAAAAAGGAATTCAAATATATCCCTACATGGACGACTGCCTTATTCAAGCAGAGAGCAAAGACATTCTTCTAAAGCATCTGGCATTTGTAAAAAGATTGCTAATTTGCCTAGGGTACACAGTAAACGAAAAGAAATCAAAACTAGTGCCCTCTCAAGAGATAATATTCCTGGGTGCAAGCTTAAATACAACTGCCCAGATGGCTTATCTCACGCCAGACAAACAAAGGCAACTGACTCATTACTTTCAAATGATGGCAACAAAAACCCAGCTCCCTGCAAGAAAAATTCTGCAGGCCCTGGGCTTCATGACATCCTGCATTCTACGAATTCCATATGCAAAACTGCATATGAGGAAACTACAATGGTATCTAAAAAATGTTTGAACTCTGCATTGTCACAGCCTGGAGACAATCATAACTTTAATTCCCTGCCTACAACAGGAGTTTCGATGGTTCCAGGCCTGTCACCACAACAAGGGACAGCCTTTCACCTTACCCACAGTCAGGCAGGCAATAACAATGGATGCATCGAATTATGCCTGGGGGGACATATGGCAGGAAAATGTATTCAGGGCACGTGGACCAAGGAACAAATGCATTTTCACATCAATCAAAAAGAGATGCTAGCTGTACAGAAAGCCCTGACAGCTTTCAAGGACCTAATACATCCAGGGCAACTATTAATAAAGACGGGCAATACGACAGTTATGTGGTACATAAACAAGCAAGGGGGCACACATTCCTACCCCCTGTGCAGACAAGCCATGACTTCGTGGAACACAGCACTGACCTATCAAGTACATCTGCAGGCACAATTCCTACCAGGAACAAAAAATACACTGGCAGACGAACTAAGCAGAAATCTCATGGATCCTCATGAATGGAAGCTAAATCCACAAGTGTTCAGCATGATAACAAGGAAATGGGGACGCCCAGCCATAGATCTTTTTGCCTCCCCTCACAATTACCAAATACAGAAATTTTGCACAAAAACTTATTACTCTCAAGCATGGAAAGTGGATGCTCTATCATTCAGCTGGAAAGGCCTGACAGTCTATGCCTTCCCTCCGATGCCTCTTCTCATCAAGTTGCTATTAAAAGTCAGACAAGAAAGGCCAAAAATGATCCTGATTGCACCAGACTGGCCACACCAGCACTGGTACCCAGTCCTAAAGAATTTGTCGCAAGGCCCACCTTGGCTTCTACCTCACATTCCTCATCTTCTGACACAACAAAACAATCAGATTCTGCACAGTCAGCTCAGAACCTTAAATCTGGCAGCATGGCAGATAATGTAGCCACTCAGACTGCATATCTCTCTAAAGCTGTTATGGATGTCATTTTAGAAGCCAGGAGGCCCAGCACTAGGAAATCTTATGCAGAAAAATGGAAGAGATTCTGTGCTTGGAACCAGGCACAAGGGCTCAAACCACTTGTCCCTAACATACCTCAGATTTTACAATACCTAACTGAGATGCTGGACAAAGGCTTATCTTTCTTATCTATTAAAATCCATGCCTCTGCCATTTCAGCTCATTACAATACGGAACCTCCTATTTTTTTCACATCCTCTACTACGACAGTACCTCAGAGGGGCAAAAAATATAAGACCCCCAAGGAGAGTACCAGTAGCTACTTGGGACCTCAATTTTGTTTTAGAAAAACTCACACTGCCTCCTTTTGAACCTGCCAACACAGCTGATCTAAAATTCCTGTCATGGAAAACTGCTATGCTCCTAGCAATAACTTCAGCAAGAAGAGTCTCAAGAGTTACAGGCATTAATGGCTGTGGAACCTTACCTCATTTTTCATCAGGACAGGGTTTCTCTTAGGACAAACCCAACATTCATACCAAAAGTGGTCTTCAATGTGGCCTTAAACCAAACCATTCATTTACCTACTTTTTACCCAAATCCCCAGAATAAAGGGGAGAGACTTTTGCACGCTTTGGATATACACAGACAGCTATGATTCTACTTGGACAAAACAAAAGCTTTCAGGAAAAACTGAGCAACTGTTTGTAGCATATGCTGCAGGATCACAAGGAAAGCCTATTACAAAGCAGACAATCTCAAAATGGATAGGACACTGCATCCGCTTCTTTTATGCACAACATGGCAAATCAGTGCCTAAGGGCATTAGGCCTCATTCTGCCAAAGCAGCAGCCACTTCAGCAGCTTTCGTCAGAGGAGTACCAACCAAAGACATTTTAGAAGCTGCAACCTGGAGCTCAGTGCACACTTTCACCAAGCACTACCACCTACCTCTCTACTCTAAATCCAGAGCAGGCTTTGCCACTGCAGTTCTGCAGGACTTGTTAGCCTCTCCAAATCCAATTTAGACCCAGCCACCCAACCTCAGCTTTGGGATTCTACCCAAGTGTAATGACTGCAAAAGTGAAACACAATGAATATAGTACAGTTGTGTACCTACCATAAATGTAGATGTTCGAGTGTATTCACTGTTGCAGTCCAGGTTACCCACCCACCATCCCCCTTTTTTCATTGCTGGGACTTTTCTGTACTTCTCATCTCTATACTACCTATGTGGTGCATTTGCTTGTAGATGAAGGAAATGTTTTTAGTAATATATGCATGTTTTTTGGCATAATTTTATCTTTCCAGCCTTCCTATCTGGGGGCACCTGAAATCTGGGGCAAGAAAAACTGAAGAAAATGGCGTTGGTTGCAACTTTTATACCCCTGGCGCTCTGACGTCAGGGAAGAAGCAACAGCAACTGACGCCGGACCAAGATTTTGGAACTCGGGACGACTGCGGGTCGCCTGCCACCAGGATAACCCAAGTGTAATGACTGCAACATTGAATACACTCGAACATCTACATTTATGGTAGGTACACAACTGTACTTTCTGACTCACAGAAAACACTTAGTCTAATCTTTCTAGTTCCTAGCTATTTCTAAAAGAAAACACAAGTCTAAGGTAACTTACATAAGAAAACAGGCAGAGTGCTGATGAGTTGGATGGTCAAGACAAAAATGCTTAATGCCTTCTGATTCTCTCTCTTTAAATTGCTTTTGCAGTTTTGATAAACATCACATCATTTTTTTTACACTTTCCTGGTGTTTCCAGGCTGACAGATGCTACATTCTTTTGTTATCTTGCCAGGAACCCTCACAGCAGGGTCTGGAAGGTGGATGCCCTATCCTTTCATGGGAAAACCTCTCAATTTATGCCTTCACCCCCTCTGCCCCTTCTCTCAAGAGTACTACTCAAGATAAAACAGGACAGGCCAAGGGCAATTCTTATTGCCCCAGACTGGCCACTCCAGCACTGGTACCCACTCTTACGCAGCCTGACAACAGTGCCACCCTGGCACCTTTACCAGACTCCTACCCTGCTGTCTCAGCAGGAGGGACAGATTTTGCATCCACAATTGCAAACCCTAAACCTTGCAGCCTGGCTTATCCCTTGAATACCCCACCAGCAACCCTCAGCAAACAGGTGCTGGACATCATTCTTGAAGCCAGAAGGACTAGTACTAGGAAATCCTATGCTGAAAAGTGGAAACTATATTGTTCTTGGAATCCGTCTCAAGAAAAGGACACAGCAGTGCCCTCCTTACCTCTAATCCTGGATTACCTAGCAGAGCTACTCCACAGAGGCCTATTCTTCTCCTCCATTAAGATTCATGCCTCTGCCATCTCAGTTCATTGTAATACTGAGCCACCTCTATTTTCTCACCCTCTCATCAAACAGTTCCTGAGAGGGCTAACAACTTAAGGCCCCCTAGGAGAGCACCCACCCCTGCCTGGGACCTTACCTTTGCACTAGAAAAGCTTATGCTTCCCCCTTTTGAACCTGCTGCCTCAGCAGAGTTAAAATTCCTCTCTTGGAAAACAGCCTTGCTTTTAGCCATAACTTCAGCAAGAAGAGTGTCTGAGTTACAGGCACTAATGGCTGTGGAACCCTTCATTATTTTCCATGCTGATAGGGTTTCCCTCAGGACTAACCCGTCCTTTATCCCTAAGGTGGTGTCCAGTGTGGCTCTAAACCAATCCATCCATTTGCCAACCTTCTTCCCTAATCCTCAGAATGAAGGGGAAAGGATCCTGCACTCCTTGGACGTGCACAGACAGCTCAGGTTCTACCTTGACAGGACTAAGCCTTTCAGAAAATCTGACCAGCTGCTAATCAGCTTTGCTACAGGGGCAGACGGTAAGGCCATTTCAAAATAAACCACTTCCAAATGGATAGCACACTGCATCCATTTCTGATACAAGCACCATGGAAAACCTACCCCATAGGGGATCAGACCACATTCCACTAGGGCTACTTCCACCTCTACAGCATTTCTCAAGGGAGTCCCTACCAGGGACATTCTGGAAGTTGCAACCTGGAGTTCTGTACACACCTTCACCAAGCATTACCACTTACCTATCTTTTCTAAATCCAGGACTGGATTTGCTACAGCAGTCTTGCAAGGCCTACTAGCCAGCCTTAACACTTCTTGACTGCCTCCACCCTTCCTCTGCTTTGGGAATCAATCCAAGTGTGATGACTGCAACCGTGAAACACGAAGAACATAGTACAGTTGTGTACACGTACCATAAATGTAGATGTTAGAGTGTATTCACTGTTGCAGTCCTGGTTTCCCTCCCTCCAGCCCCCTGGCTTTCTCTGTCTTTCTACTTCTCCTCTCTATGGCCATTCCTAATGGCATTGGTATTTATTTTTTACTGGTGGTGTTCCCCACCATATACCAGCTCCCTGTCTGGGGGCTCCTGACATTTGGGGCAAGAAAAACTGATGTTATGGTGTTGGCTGCCTGTTTTATACCCCTGACGACCTGATGTCATGGAAAAAGCAACAGCATCTGATACAGAAATACTAAGACTCTGGTATTCGGGCCGACTGAGGGCTACCTACAGGCAGATAACCCAAGTGTGATGACTGCAACAGTGAATACACTCAGACATCTACATTTATGGTAAGTGTACACAACTGTACTTTCTAATGCATTTGTAACACAAGCATCTTGAATAAAATCAGTTTGATATTCACAAATGACATATAATTATTTACAAAATTCCAACTAGCTGTGCTGGCAGTACTGCCTATCATCACAGATGTATACTAGGCTAATGACCCCTAGGGCCTTTATAAGCCAAACCTAGCATCCCAGTTGTATCCAAGAAGTTTAGGTTATTTTAAGGAACATATGACGGTTAGGGTATGATTTACAGACTGCCTCTGTCCATTACAGACAGATGCTAGACCTGGGGTGAATTTCCAGTTTCCCGTCCAGGTTATACTTAAATAGGGTTAGGGAAGAGCTCTACTTCACATTGATGGGAATTCTGTTCTGGAGGAGAGAAATTATCTGAGACACATACCTGTATCTGCAACATGCAATATTTATGTCACAAGCAAGGTCCAAGTCCTTGGATTGAGTAGTTCTGGTGCGGTTGGTGTGAGAATATTGTTTGCTTGTTTTCTGTTAACTGGGAATGTCCAGTTGGGAAATGCACATTTTCAGAAGAAGCTCTGGAAGAAAAATTACAGTCAGTATAAAACATACAACGATGGAGGTATTCATGAATATTAGAAATTTAAGCAGAATTAAATTATTATAAATTATTATATGGGAGGAACAGAGTAAGAAAACTGAACAATGAAATATCGACAGATAGGCAGCACAGGAAAGTGGAATCTTCTTAAAGAAGTTTATTTTTAAGTGTTTTCATCCACAAGGGACTTCATCAGAAAACTGAGCAACTGACTAGACAATTAAATGAATTAAGAAAAATAGTAGACCTAAAAGGTTAAAAAGCACGGAATTCTCAGCACATAAATATAATTCAATACAAAATAACATGATATTAAAAAACAATTATAAAAAACATTTTATACAAATAGTATTATTCAGACCAGGATAATTTTCAGACTGCATCTTAGGCTGCCACAATGCTTCTTTTTTTAAGTAGCTGCTTCTTGAAACAACTTTCCCTAAGATCCACAGGTAAATGCTCTAAGACAGCAAAATAGAACTTCTTAAAGGAACTACATGTTAAGGTATGTGTATATAAGGCATTGTTGGTATCTTTGCTCTTAATAGCGTACTGGCTGGAGGAGGTGAACTATTTGCAACAATTTTTTTGTCATATGGCACAAAGTAAGGGAATCACAAGAGAAAATATCAAGGAATGCTAGTAGAATGCTGAAATGTATACGAAGAGGCATCTGCATAAGAAAATGTGAAATTAACTATCAGACCACTTTATGAACACATCTAGAATACCATGCACAGTTCTGGAGACATTGTCTGTGTATACACATTGGAAATGGACCATTCTGATGATGGCAACAAATACTCCAATGTGATCAACAAAACCTATATAAAGCGAAAGAAGAAACATGCATAACATTATGGTTTTATTGAAAAGATCAGAGGGGGCATGGTAGAAATGTTTATCAAGGGAATGTGGAGTCCAAGTGTATACGGTTTATTTCATATGAGAAGAAAAAGACATAGTTTGGGAATCCAGGATGGCCTGATGAACTGCCATTTCACTGATGTCATACTATATGACTAAAACATCTTTCCTGAATATCTAGCATATTGCCAAATACAGACAACTAATTTATGGCAAAGGCGTAAGTACGTCCCTAAAAGTATGGAGCTGGAGGCAGATAAGCCAATCGATAACCTTATCTATGGTGAACACTTTTGTTATCCTTGTGATCGATATCGTCTATCCGTGACAGTGGTTCTCTGTTTCTATACTATGTGTTTCTTACAGAAAGACAACACGGTTAGTCTGTAGCAGTGTTGTCAAGGACTTTAGTACCACTGGTGTCCACAAAAACACCACAAGAACAGTATGGATAAACTTCACAGGTTCCAACAAAGCAGTCACCAAGTGCAGGACATAATATGTTTAATAAGGTAATAACATAAAATAATTACAGTTTAGTGCTTTCATGCAAGCATCAAACAAACTTATTCAGAACTGTAAACAAAACATATATACAGTGTGTTAATATAACCTCATAAGCAATGTGGTAGCCTTATTATGAACGCATGATTTCGCATACCAACAGCATGGCTCATCTTAGACGTATTTTCCACATAGTGAGTGATTTTATCCACACATGTATATTATTGCTTGTGTGTTTATATCATACCTTCCATATATTTTTTGTGCATCTTTCAAGGTTTTTTATGTAATATTTATTTCATATGTGGTGCATAAGCTCCTGCTCAAGCCACTTATTACATCAGTTTATTTTGCGGTCTGATTTTTTTTTTTTTTTTTTTTTGAAGTATTTATTTATATCGTATTGTATGAAATTTTATATAACGCTTTGAGAATTGTGGTTAATTTTTAACATTTAATCATTCTTATGTATTCCTTCAGTTCAGACTGCCAATAAAGTTTATATTCAACTGTGTTTCGAAAAATCTTGCAATAAGTTTCTTCCGCTATTCATGTATATTTTAAAAAGTAATATACCTTTAAGGCTGCCAAGTTGCTTATGAGGTTATTTTAACCCACCACATGGGTTTTGCTTATAGTTCTGAAGAATTCCATTTGACGTTTGGGCAACAGCACTAAACTGTAATTGTTTAATTATTTAATGTTATTGGTGTTTTGCCATGTTAAACATATTACATTCTGTGATTTGCGACTGCTTTGCTGGGCCCTGTAGAGTTGATCCGTATTGTGCAGTTTTCTTTGGCATCCAGTTACTTAGTACTTAGCTGTGCCTTATTGGTTTTGCAGTCGTCACTGTGTATTTGAATTTAATTTAGCACAGATAGCCAGTTTCCCTGCCTTTTACTGGTTTTATTATTGTCTCCCTGTATTTGGCCCTCTCCTTCATGTCTTTCCTCCGCTGAATACAGCAGCTTGCATCTTTCACCTGCCTCTCAACATTCACTGATTGCTGAGATACTTTTGCTTCTCTTCTGCCTGGTGTACAGTGAATAATCATTTTTCACAAACACTCTGCTAGCTCCAGTTTTTCCTTTCTGCTGAAGTTTTGTCAGGATCAGCTCTTTCTGCTAGTATGATTGCATCTTTACTAATATAGGTCTTGGCTGCCTTCTCATTCCCAGGTTTGGCGCATACACTTGATGTGTCATTTCAGTTAACAAATATTGCAGTTGAACACCAGTCTGGTTGATTATTTGTGCTTTTCATAAAATGAATGCTGTCTGTTCCTTACAGTTTCTGTGGTACAGCAGAAAATCTCTGTTTTTTCTCTTCATCCTCTTTCTTCTAACTGTGCTATATTTTGAAGCAGATCATCTTGAGAAGCCTCATTCAGTGCTAACCTTTTCTTCATTTCAGCCTCTGATTTTTTGCATTTTTGTGTTAATCTGAAAGCTAGTTAAAGCTTCTTCCATTTTTTCAGTCTTCTGTTATTTGAGTTGATATATTGCTTCAGTATTTCATTTATTTCTGTCACATCTGAGTACATTTGATTTATTTTTCCTCTAAATTACTGGAAGACATCTCTCACACCAAAGCTAAAGCTTGGACTGCTTTTTGCTGAACTGCTGCTGGATTCTTCCCAGCTAGTGTTTTCTCTTCAATTTTTCTGGTAGTTTTTTTTCAGTGTCTCTAAATGTATACATTGCTGGCATCCAGGCAGTGTACTTACTAGCCAGTAATGGAATTTACCCAAAACAGTAATTTCATTAGTTCCCCTTTCTCAGTTTCTGTTTTTATACTGGGAGAGCTGAAATTAAGTTGTTGATCAGTGTACAGCCATCTTGGAAATCTCCATGTTTCTACAGTTATTGAAAAAAATGTAAGAAAATAATTAGAGATAACAGAGCTTATAAAGCAAACACAGCATATCCACTCAACAGTAATAGTAATAGTAAAACTAGTCCAGATGACCAGACTGTCAATCATGGTGATGCAGCAGTAGAGGACTCGCCTACTGGGTTATTCACAGATGAAGATTTTCCATCACTTATGAGGCATTTTGAGAGGATAGCATCAAGGCAACCATAGTACTGATGCACATGAAGGAGAACAGGATTATTATAATGAAGGATATGGCTTTATTACCTCTAAAAGGGTAAACATGTAAGTGTTTTAATGGACTTGACTTTTTGCCAAAAAGTTGAATTTTCCAAGGATTTTGAAGGAAACATTATATTTTGGCTGTAATATTGGGCAGTTAAAACAGTGGAGAAAAAGTACATGCAATCCTGTGGTATATAATACTTTAAGCATTTTTGAAGCATGCAACAGAGACATTAGAATGTGTTTAGTTAAAAAAACACAGTGTTAATAAATGGTTTACTATGTCATCAGCTGAATTTCAAGCTTTGAAAGAGTTGGAGAGGTTGCACTGATTTCAGATTTATGAAAGCTGATAAAGGTACTGGTGTAGTCATTATGGAGAGTGATTTATGTAAAACTAAAATGAATGAATTTTTAAATTTAGATGGGTGTTATACTAGTGTGAGCAAAACTTAAGCTGAACATAGTTTTATACAGACATGCAGTATTTTGTTTGATTTATTACAAAAAATGTCATTGCTTATGGAGTTTTTGATTTAAAAAAAATGAAATGGCCAAAAATTATGTAGAATCTTTGGCAAAGATTCACAAAAATGTAAATGTTCCACTTATGAGTCCAACCACAACAGCTGATTTATAGTAAAACTGAAACTTTGACTATGCATTTAGGTCACTTGGTTAATCTGGTAGTTACAAAATACTAGGTATTTTTCTGTGAGAATCCCAGGTAAATTGTAGATGAATTAATAAAGTACATGGTTAAATGTGATAAAATTATGTTAATAACAGTAGATGCCAATGTTTTATACACTTCATTTTAGACTTGAATATTTGAAATTAAAGTACACTAATCTTGATAATTTTAATATTAATACTGTTTGTATGTTAATGGAAATAGGTTTCACTTTTTTGTTTTGAGGACACAATTTATCATCAATTGAAAGTTGTTAAACTGATTGCTAGAGTAGCACTCATTTGCCAATATACAGTGGATATAAAAAGTGTACACACCCCAGTTAAAATGCCAGGTTTATGTGATGTAAAAAAATGAGACCACAGTAAAGCATTTCAAAACTTTTCCCACCTTTAATGTGACCTATACCTTGTACAATTCATTTGAAAAACAAACAAATCTGTTAGGGGGGAAATATAAAAACTAAAAAACATACAATAAGCTGGTTGCATAAATGTGCACACCCTTAAACTAATACTTTGTTTGAAGCACCTTTTGATTTGTTTACAGCATTCAGTCTTCTTGGGTAGGAGTCTGTCAGCATGTTACATCTGGACTTGATAATATTTGCCTACTCTTCATTGCAAAACAACTCCAAATCTGTCAGATTGCAAGGGCATCTCTTGTGCACAGCCTTCTTCAGGTCACCCCATAGATTTTCTATTGGATTTAGGTCTGGGCTCTGACTGGGCCATTCCAAAACTTTAATTTTCTTTTGGTGAAGCCATTCTTTTGTTGATTTGGATGTATATTTGTGGTCATTGTCATGTTGAAAGGTGAAATTCCTATTCACCTTCTGGTTTTAGCAGACACCTGAAAGTTTTGGGCCAAAAGTGACTGGTATTTGGAACTGTTCATAATTTCCTCCACCTTGACTAAAGCCACAGTTTCAGGTGAAGAAAAGCAACCCCAAAGCATGATACTGCCACCACCATGCTTCACCATGGGGATGGTGTTCTTTTGGTGATGCAAAGTGTTGTTTTTGTGCCAAACGTACCTTTTGGAATTGTGGCCAAAAAGTTCAGCCTTGGTCTCATCAGACCATAACACATTTTCCCACATGCTTTTGGGAGACTTGATGTATTGTTTTGCTAATTTTAGCCAGGCCTGGATGTTTTTGTGTGTAAGAAAGGGCTTCCGTCTTGCAACCCTACCCCATAGGCCAGACATATGGAGAATACAGGAGATTGTTGTCACATGTAGTACTTGCCAGAAATTCCTGCAGCTCCTTCAGTGTTGCTGTAGGTCTCTTGGCAGCCTCCCTGACCAGTTTACGTCTTGTCTTTTCATCAGTTTTGGAGGGATGTCCAGTTCTTTGCAACGTCACTGTTGTCCTGTGGCGGCTTGTGACTTCTGGGTGTGGCCAACTAGAAAGGGGCAGAGCTATGCTCAAAACCACAACAAGTGGAACTTTAATTAAATACGCTGCCCTGGGTTCCAAACCGTCATTACAAGAGTCCAATCAAGACAAAATTAAGTGTAGAAGAAAAAAATATTTCTATGCATTGGCTACATGACGGCTTACTTAATATCTTGATGGAAACAAAAAGGTTGTGAGGTATGAAAAAAATAAATAACTTTTTAAATACATTACTGGAATACCAGTCAAAATCAAGTATAAAAAAACAAGCAGCACTCAACTCAAACCACTTCTCCTTGCAGCACAGTTCTAATTATAATTTATATTCAGCTTTATAAATTACCAAGTAACATGCTGAAAGTAGCAATCTATGTGATACTCCCACTTGTAAAAATGTTTCTTATCCAAAAAAGACCTGCTGGCTGACAACTATCTACTTGTTTCATGGGGAAGACATGATCAAAGTAAAAAAAATGAACAGCAATCAAGAAACAAGCTCAAGATAAATTGTTTAAAGGATTTCTGCACAGGTTATGGACCACACATGATAGCCAGAAATTCCTGCAGCTCCTTCAGTGTTTGCTGTAGGTCTCTTGGCAGCCTCCTGGACCAGTTTTTGTCTTGTCTTTTCATCAGTTTTGGAGGGGCATCCAGTTCTTTGCAACATTACTGTTGTCCCATATTTCTCCACTTTTTGATGACTGTCTTCACTGTGTTCCATTGTATAGCCAATGCTGTGGAAATTTTTTTGTACCCCTCTCTTGACTGATACCTTTCAACAATGAGATCCCTTTGATGCTTTGTAAGCTCTCTGCGAACCATGGCGTTTGCTGTAGCAGGCAACCGAGTTAATGTCAGAAAAATCCTACTAGGACAGATGAACTTTATTTGGGGTTAATCACAGTCTCTTTAATTAATGGCAGGTGTGTACCCAAGAAGATTGGATGCTGTAATTAAATCAAAAAGGTGCTTCAACAAAGTATTATTTTAAGGGTGTGCACACTTATGCAACCAGCTTATTGTACGTTTTTTTATTTTTTATATTGTTTCCCCTAGCAGATTTGTTTGTTTTTCAATTGAATTATACAGGTTATAGGTCACACTAAAGGTAGGAAAAATTTTGAAATGATTTATTGTGGTCTAGTTTTTTATATCACAAAAACACTGGCATTTTAACAGGGGTGTGTACATGTTTTATATCAACTGTAAGTGTTAGCAGATGTTGGCTATCTGTGAATGTTTGCTACATATCTTCCTTTACTTAAATCCTTCATTAATTCAGCATCTAAGTAGACTATTTTATCAGAAAAAAATGTGTGGGTAAACTTAAAAAATTGTACTGTATGATTAATATACTCAATAAATTCCATTAATGTATCCACTGGTTCATTCCAGACCAGAAATATATAGTCTAAAATGTGAGTATAATCTACCCAATGATCCTTGTAAACACTATGAAACTCAAATTTACTCTTCCAACTGGCATAAGTAGGTTAGTAAAAGCTGGGGGCACATGCTGCCATGTTTAAAGTACTGTCCTTCAGAACAGATATAATTATACTTTATTTTTAATCTCCATCAAAGACAATGATACATTTACCCTATAGTCATTTAAATCACCAATGAAACGTGAATGTTCTTCTACTCAACAAAGGCCAAAATCATGTAATATGACTGAGTATACGTTTTGTACATCAATAGTGACAAATATAAACTGATCAGAAAATGGTAACTTACCAATATTCCTCAAAAATTGCCACGGGTCTTTACACACATGCACCAATTTACTCATATTGCATTTCAATAAGTTGTCCAAAACCTTTGCAGTGAAATTTGTTTTACTCTTCATAGCATCAAAAATTGGTCTCAATGTAAGATTGTTAAGGTCTTTATGGATCTTGGGAATACCGAAAATAGTGGCTACAACAGGGACGTTATTGTACTTCTCCTTAAATTTACTTTCACTAATCTGACCATGTATTAATAAATCATTTAACATAATATCAATTTTCCTATAATTAATACTGATTTCATGTTTAGAAACTTCAGTGTAAGTATCATCAGAATGCAAAACATTCATTCTTTTACTGTAATCTGGGATTCCCATTCTCACCAAGCCTCACCCCTTATCAGACTTCATTACCCGTAATGTTTTGTCAACCATCATTGAATGTTTTCTTTTCATTTATAGTCATGTTAAAAGTTTTCCATTCAGAGACGATCTATTTTGTGCATCCTTTACCTTTCAAACAATAAAACAGAACCATTTAACGTGGGGTTGAAAACAGTAGGCCTTCATAATGAATCGGTGACGGTACAGTTCCTATCCTTGAACAAGAATGCTAGGTTTAACTTAACGTGTATATAATTTAAAATCTATCAAAGTATTAGCAATGTTCACCCTGGTTGTTGGTGCAAAAGATAATCCTTTAGAAAGGATATTAGTGTGCACTGTTCTCAACTCTTTAGAAGAAAAATTATACAAAATAAAGTCTTTGTTTTCATTATATGCATTTAAGTAAAATTTAATGAAATAAAATAAAAAAATACAATTTGTTTTTAAAGTCACCCAAGTCCTTAAGTTACGGAGGTGTTCGTGGTTATTCAGTTTTATATTGACAACTTGTCTATGTATTATATGGAAGGAAGTGTTTGATGCCTTACTAAATGACTTAAACAAGTGTATCAGTTGTATCACTTTAACTTTTGGTGTTTATGGTAATAAATAGTGTTTCTTAGATGTTCATTTTCAAATGAACATAACAAAGAAGTCATTTGCCAGTAATATATATTGTAAAATAACTTTTGTTAAAATTATTTGCATTTTGAAAGCTCCATTTATAAAATGGAATGGTATAAGGGGACAATGTATTAGATTATGTACATTGGTCAGTGAAAATAATGTTTTTGAAGTTGAAACAAAACTTTAAAGTCCTTTATTTCAAGGACGAGATCATTCTTCTGTTAAGTAAGAATATTTAATACAAGCTGTTTAGAAAGAAATGTGGGAGAAGTTTCCATCAATATAAGTAAAAGGGTGTAATAATAAAAAGAGACCACAACAATTTTATAAGGGCATTTCCTTTACCTATTAGTATCTAATCTAAATGAACAGTATAAAATAAACACTATTTTTGTTAGTTGGAATATTTTTAAAGGCAATCAGGATCTAATTAAGGTTATATGTAATGAGCCAAAATTTGTGTTGAAAAAGAATAGAAATTTAAAATGCATTTGAGAAAAAGGTTTTAGCAGTTGTTCTTCAAAAGGAGATATCTGTAACTCCTCCTTTATCTCAGCTGAACCACAGCCTGGGTAGTGTATTAACTGCATACAAAATCCATATATTCTAACCCTGTATCTTATTCTCTTCATAGTCCTTGCCTTTCTCATCATTGTGAATTGAACATTTTTGCTGATTCTTATTTCTGTTAAGCAAAACCTCTTATCTCACAAAGATTGCTTGTTTAGACAGACTAACAATTTACAAAATGTAACTTCTTGTGTTTATTTTCTGGATTTAACTAATCTCCCTACATATGTCTTACCTTATAATTTATTGACTCATTAAATGTCAGAACAGTCTCTCTGAGTATCATAATTTCAGCTAAATAAACACCACCTCTAATGTAACATGCCAAACTTTGATTTTTATTGCAAGTCGTGACACTGTTCTATAATGAGATGAATTTTTTTCCATTTATTTAACATCCATAACTAACTCTTGATAAAGGGCTCCTGTCAGATCAAAACCTTGAGTATTTGAAAAACCCATGCTTGTCTAATAAATAGTATTGTATCACATCTATGTTCCTGTGTCTTTGTGTTTTCACTGTTTTCTAGCAATTCTTGACTAAATTAACAAGGAAGACTGTACTTCATAATACTGATAACTGTACAAATTTCAGTTAAAACTAACAGAAACACTAACAATAGCTGCACAAACTATGCATTCAATTGTAAAACTTTCCATACATTTGAACCAGTGTCCCAAATACATTTGGAAGGGCAAAAATTGAAGAATTTCCATCAGTTACAATTCAGAATGTTTACCATTGCATTCCTTTTCTATTTTAGCCTTGTATGGAAACTTCATGGCATTTTTTTTATCCCTAACAGGAAGTGAAATACAAGACTGAATGATGAAAATACAGCATTCAGAGAAGTAAAATGTTCCAGACATAGTTTATTAACATGGATTCAATATGTTCTCTGTAATGAAATAAGTTGGAGTTGCATTTGCATCTGCTTTGTCTCTTAATGAGAAACTGAAATTTGCAAACTTCAACTGGCAGTCACTTTTTAAGTATGGACTAGTGCAGTGTGCTGAGTTTATTTAATAATGTTCTGTAGTCCTATCTCGCCTTCATTCTTACATATGGGTTCGGAGCCGATCCTCGACTCTGACTCGGCCGATTACAAAGCTCAAAGTCTCTCAGTTGGCTCGTGGCAAGGTAGGTATCTCATAGTGCACTATTAAGAATCCCTCTCGTTTGCCGCGTCTACGAGTTTAGAAGTGCTCTCTTTCTTGGCCGTGGCTAAGTTGGATTTTTCTTCATTATTATTGTTCATGGTGATATTTTTATAATAATAGTATTAGCTTAGTTTATACAGCTTAGTCATAGTTATTATAGATAGGAATAGTATGAGAAACTGAAATTTGCAAACTTCAACTGGCAATCATTTTTTAAGTATGGACTAGTGCAGTGTGCTCAGTTTATTTAATATTACTTAAGGTTGGTGGCAGATCAAAAGTTGATGGATCACTGTTAAAACAGATACGATATAACAGTGTCTTGATTTGTTTGGAAATTAGTTGATGTTTATAGCTATGAAGTTCACAGTATTAGGTTATTTATTATTAAGTATTTTCAGTTAAAACAGTGTGCCACTTTGTGAGAAAATGCATATAGCTGCCGTTTGTTCTCTTTCTCTACTAAGTGGCTTTGAACTTTTATTTTAATTTAACTGTGGCTGCAGTGTTATAACATGTATTTATCTGTTTATCCTTTGCTGACCAGGTTAGTCCCAAAAGGCTAGTAACCTCTTTTCAATGGAAACCCGATGTGACACTGTCACTATTAGGAGAAATTTGGCCAAGGAAATGGCGAACTTCCTCTACTCTTTGTGGGATCTTTCACATTCACCTGAGCTACCACCATCTCAAGGAGATGGGACCTCTGTTTAACATCTCATCTGAACCTACAGTTCTACCCTACAGTTATTAGATGTCTGAACTCAGACACTAGTCCCAGGGGTCTGGACACACAAGTCAGTTTTTATTTATTTGTGCAATATACACTTACATATATTCCAAATAAGTCCAATATTTATTTATTATATCCATAGTCAGTATTATTTAACTCACTCGAGTGCAGTGGGTGGATTGGAAATGGGAAGTTCACCCTGGGGATCATGTCAGTCGCCCTGCTAGAAAGGGGTCTAGGGAAGTAAATATTGTGGGAAGAAATATCCAGGGAATTGTTATGGCTAGGCTTGTATAGGCCCTAGGGCCGATAGCCTAGTACCAACCTATGAACCTATTAGACAAATAATGTAGGCATTTCAATCTGTAGTGTGTTTTGTATTACTTTAAATAGGGTCATTAATTTAACTCAGGGGAGGGTATTCTTTTCATATATGAGTGTTGGTAAATGTCTCTGCTCTTTCTTGTGTGTACTGGGAGTAGTATTGTATTTGTTAGTTATGCTTATTTCTCTACTTGTATGTGTTGTTTCACCTTCCTTGGTAATCTCAAGAATTGAGATGATGCACAAAGTTTTGTTTAGGCTACATGTGTGTAGTTCTAAATGACAGTAACGTTTACTTTGACTGCTTTGAAGGACAAATGGAAGATTAAAGATCTTACTGGTAGCAATGAAGCATTTTCAGCCAACGATATTACATTTAATGAATTAACCATTGTATAACACTTTTGTAGATCCTGAACTCTAACTGCATTGCACCATATATTATGATTTTCAGAACAGAATTGTGTGTAATCATTGATATGATGTTATGCAGTACTGCATTTATAATCAGTACTTTTTTTATTTCATCTCCTCACCTTGTATTTGATAGTGAACGTAAAAAGCAAATTCCACTCATTAAATTTTAGCAAAGTAGAGGACCACGTCTAGCATTTAGAAGAATCTATTAGGAAAAAAGAAATGATGGCATGAAATTTGTCACTTGGAGATTAAGTAGTATTATTTAGTGAACTTGCTTTTGTATTTTCTTTTTGAAGTAAAATACTTCCCGTTTGCTAACATTACTTTGTCATTCTATGTTCACAGTGTCCTGGGGGTATCATTTTGCTATTATATGATTTTAGAGAAAGTGGACATGCTCTTCTTTCCCTTGGTTGTAGATTTTCATATTAAAAGGTACAATATTTGATAGAAAATGTTTCAGTAGCATGACAATTTATGTGAAGTACTTTTTGTTTATTTTTCTGTTTTTCAGCCAACACTGTGTCATTACTTCATGCGTATGTTGAAGGAAAAAGGTCTTCTCTTGCGCTGCTACACACAGGTAACTTGATGACTGGATGGTTAGGATACAGTTGTGAAGTTTGCAGGATGCAAAGGAGTGCTTATGTTTACCTTTCCTGTTTTGAAAAAAAAAATCCTAGTGATTTTTAAATGTTGTCGTTATATTTTTTCTTTCTCTTCTTCATTTTTATTTTAGAAATACTGCATTTCATTTATATTGTTTGTGTAGTTCTCCTCAATTTTTGAAGGTATTTATCAGCTCAATCCATATACACACACTGTAGTAGCTAAGAATCATCACTAGTGTCTGTAGTGCTTCTCTCTCTCCCTCTGTATATGATATTCAGAGAGGGAGAAAGAAGCATGTTTTTCTTGCTCTCGCTATATAGATAGATATAGGTATTTAAACACACAGAAACACACACACACACACACACACACACACACACACAGACACTGTACCTGGTATGGGAGAATGCACATTATGCAAGGAAATCTGGAGCCCAGATAATAAAAGTCAGCTGTACTGTTGAAAAGACAGGAGAGTTTCAGTAAGACAAAAGTAGTTAGGTTAAAAGCCGTGAGGAGTCTGTGGGCACTTCGGTGAAAGAAGAGAGAAACTGAGCAGTCTGCTCTGAGATAGAAGCCTGGTTTGAGGAATCATAACAGTCAGTGCAAGTTTTGATATCTGAGACTTTGCATTACCTAACCACAGAGTTGTTGATAAAAGGCTTTATTTTTACACCAGTTATAGTCCTGGTGATAAGAGACTTTGAGTTGCCTGTTTTGTGCACTGTTGATAAAGATGTTTTTCTTTATTTTTTGAGCACTGTTGTATTGGAGGGTGCTTTTAAAATGGTCACCATTGAAGTCTTTGTGCATGCACCTCATACCTCTTTAACTGTACAGATTTTTGCATAAAGTCTAAAGTTTTGCCTCATATTTTTGGTCTATTTTTCATAAAATTGTGGTTTTCTGGCAAATTACATTAAATATTTAAGTTAGAAAATAGTGACAGACACTTGAGTTTCAGACGTCATACCCTTTCTAAGTTTGTAAGACTAATATTTTTGGGCCTTTGTCCACCTTTTATTTATGGCTTTGTCCAGATTTCTTCCTCTAAGAGGTTGAGCGGTATGATGCACCTTAATTGAGTACTCTTGCTGAAGTGGCTACTGAACTAAACTGTTGGCTTTATTGAAAATTGAATTGCAGTTTTATTTCACTTTTCACTTCATTTTGATTGCTGAGTATGGCGAAATTAGCTTTTTTGTGTTCAGTTTCTCCTTGGTGTGTGTCTGCTACTTACAAATTCCAAGCTGTTGGATGTAGTGGGCATTTGAAACTTTATACTAAATTTGAAGTTCTGATTCTACCCATCAGTGATAAACAGCAAGTCTAGTTTTCTCGTCTAGTTTCCTGGATTCTTGTTAATTTGTGATACTGTGGATTTCTTATAGTCCGTCTGTCATCTGGAGGTGTCAGTGTCCCAGTGGAGAAGTTTTAAGGCTACATGATGATGGTCACTCATCTGGTCAGGATAAAACAGATGAACATTTGTGGGTTCAGTTCAAGCAGCTTTGTTACACACAGACACATCAGGAATGAGGCTTTGTAACTTAAACTTATAAACAAACTGACTACCACACCCGTACATGTTAACAGTTTTCTTGGTATGGATAGTTTCCTATATTCTGTTCTCTCAAAATGGCATTGCTGCCTGCACGTGCTCTCTATTTATATGCACATGTCTACATCTGGAAATGCTTCTTAAAGGTACATACACACACTCTGATCTACATCCTCCCTCTTTAAGAAATAGTCCATATATGAAATGACAATATTCAGTAACATGCAATTTACAGAAATGATCTTTTGACATGCAGTTATACAGAACTAATTATCTGACATGCAATTATACAAAATCAGACACATATAAAACAATCATGTCCAAGTTCCTGTGTATTTTGTACTAGGTCAAGAAATACGACCTGATAGTGTAACATAATAGTCTGGATTGAATCTAGCAACGGGGCTGTCTTCAAGGAATGTTCAACTTTGAGGATAACTGGGACATCATCGGGAATGGGAATGGATACTGTGACATGTTCCTCGGTATGAACATTGTCAGGTTTGCTCTGAGATCTAGAGTCTGTATCACAAGTCCGATGTTGCAGTATCATTTCTGATACAGGAAGAAGATGTCTGCAGTTTCTCCTATATTCTATTCCCTCAGATTCCACTAAGTAGGATCTCTGTTCAACACGTATAGCTCTCACTTGACTAATTCAATCAAAGCCTTTCACCGTTTGCATCCTCACTGTCTCTCCTTCTTTTAACGGACGAAGAAATCTGCTCATTTTCTCATACCTGGACTTCTAAGAAGAACGCTTTTTAAAAAGTTGTGCTTTGATTGCTCTTTTGTTTTTAGCATTGGGCACCAACATACTAGAACTGATAGGCAAGGTTGTTCCGGTTTGCCTAGATAGAAGTCTCTGATCAGGCTAGCCAAGTAGGTTGTCATGAGGTAAATTTCTGAGATCAAGTAAATTCAAGAATATATCGGTATTGTCACATTTTGACCTTTCTGGTAATTGCTTTGCACTCTGTAGTGCACATTCAACAAGGCTGTTTGACTGTGGGTATTCAAGACTACTAGTAACATGGATAAAGTCCCACTCTTTTGTAAATCTCTGAAACAATTGACTGGTAAACTGAGAACCATTGTCAGAAATAACTTTATGTGGACTACCATGGACTGAGAAATTACATTTCATCTTAGTAATAACAGCATTGGACGTTAGGATAGGTAGCAAATCTATCTCAAACCAGTTCAAATAAGAGTCTGCCAACACTAAGTAATGCTAATTGTTCCACTCAAATATGTCAGTTGCTATTGTTGACCAAGGTAGTTCAGGAATTTGGCTTAGATGAAGTGGCTATTTTTGCAAATGCGGCTTAGTACTGTTGCACACTGAACAAAAAGAAAGCACTTTATCAATGTTTTTTACTAGAGAAGGCTAAAATACTAGTCCTCTCGACCTTCTTTTGGTAGAATTGAAACCTGGGTGGCCACGATGTAAAATCTGAATGTATTCACTTAGTAAGGAAGTAGGAACAATAAACTTTGGACCTTTGAAAATGATACCATCGTCCATCAGCATCTCATCTCTGTATGGAAAGTGAAGTTGTACTTCTGGCGGTACACAGGATTGCTTTGACGACCATCCTTCATTGATGAAGTGGTTGCAATTTTGCAAAATAGGATCAGTCTTTGTATGATCTCTCAGCTCATCAAGTCTTATGGTAGAAAAATTATGCACTTCCATGACATCAAAGTCAAAATTCTCTGCCTCAAGCTGTTCTGTGGTATTTCTGGGCTATCTGGATAAGGTATCAGCCAGATAAAGAAGTTTACATTTTGTACAGGCCATTTTGAAATTATACTTTTGGAATTTGAGCATCATTCTTTGTAGTCTTGCTGGAGCTGAATGCATAGGCTTCTTTAAAATAGTGACTAGAGGTTGATGGTCAGTTTCTGTCTGGGTAGCTCGGCCATAAATATAATCATGGAGCTTCGAACATGTGAACACAATTGACAAAAGTTCCTTCTCAATTTGAGCATACTGCACCTCAGTATGGGTATGAATTCTAGATGCATAGACAACAGGTCTGCCCTCTTGAAGAATAACTGCACAAGACCGAACTTTGAAGCATTACAGGAAGGAACTACTGGTTTGTGGACATCACAGTATCTTAAAGTAAGTGGGTTAGCAATTTGCTGTTTGAGGTTATGAAATTCTCTCTGGTGTTGTTCTAACCATGATCAGGCAACATTTTTGCATGTTAGCTCTCTCAAAGTGCTGATAACTCACTAAGGTCAGGGATAAATTTGCCCAATAGTTAACCATACCAAGAAAACGCTGTAGGGTTTGGACATTGTCTGGAGCTGGCATCTCAAGAATGGCTGCTTTTTTTAGAAGGATCTGGTCATAAGCCTGTACTGGTAAATAAATGACCTACATAACTAACTTCTTGTAATCTGAATTTGTACTTCAGAGGATTGAGCTTTAAATTCACTTCACGCACACTAACCAGAACTTTCCTGAGGTTTCTGTCATGTTCTGCTTCACCATTACCTCCAACCAGTAAGTCATCAATTATTATTACACATGGGTAGCCTGAAATAAAATTGCTCCATTGCATGCTGAAAGAATTTACTGGCAGAATTTATTCTAAAAGGCATCCTGAGGAATCTGTATCTACCAAATGGGGTACAGAATGTAGTCAGTAGTGAAGATTTACAATTAAGTATCAACTTGCCAAAATGAACTCTTTGCATCTAAGATAGAAAAAACAGTGGCATTTGGAGTAAGGCCAGCAATTTCCTTGACTGTACACATAGGATGATGAGGTGTTTTTAATGCTTTGTTCAAGTCTCTTGGGTCAGTGCATATTCTGATTTCATTTGAATTTTTCGTATGAGCAGCTACCATGGAAGACACCCACTCAGCTGGTTCTGTGACTGGACAAATCTTGCACCATTTTGTCTAACTGGAGCTTGACTTTGTCCTGCATAGCTATTGGAACTCTTCTTGCTGGTCTGACCACTGCACTGACCTCTGGGTCTACTTTCACAGAGTACACAACTGAAAGTTTACCTAGCTTGTTGTCTTAACACATCAGCATACTCTGAGAAAATAGCATCAGTAAAGCTGGAACTGGGACATGTACTTACATGTTGTACCTCCTTGGTAAAAGAAAGCAATTTCATTCTCAAACTGTCTCGGAGACCTAATACTGATTGCACAGGTCTTCAGACTACATAAAACTGCAAGCTGTAACTGTTTCCAGCCGAATAGCATGAAAGCACTACTAAGCCTTCAGTTTGAATCTCTTCGCCTCCATATGCAACAACAACACAGTTGGCCAAATTAAGTTGCTCACCAGCCCTCACTTTAGCAAATGTTTCTGATGACATCCCATTACACTTTGAACCAGTGACTACTTTGAGCTCTCTGAGTTTATCGTTGATCAGAACAGTACAAAATACTTCATTCTTTGCCAACAAATCTACTGCATTAACCTTTTCACCGACCACTGATACACCATTTAAATAAAAAGTAGTGTTGCAGTTTTCTGTATGATCGACTTGCTTTTTTGAGTGATTTTTCATAATAACTGAATGAGGTTTGCTTGATTTACAAAACTTTTGAAAATTATTCCATTTTTTACACTTGTGGCATTGCTGACCAAATGCTAAGCACTTCTCTCTTTTAGATTCATGATTGGTTCCACAATTACGACAGTTAATAATAAGACCTGACTTGGGTTTTACTGACTCACCCTTATACTGCTCTGAGCATGCCTTTTTTACTGAACCAGTCTTGGAACTTGCTAGAAAGCAATGGGTTCTCCCAGGGAATCCCGCAGGGGTTGCTGTTGCCATGTGCTTAGGCCTGTCTCTGCTTGCCACATGTTGCATGCTGTCTCCGTTTGCTCTAGAGGGTGCTAAAACCATGCTTTTATCACTTACAAGCATATTTGTGTGCCTTTCTATGAGCTCATGATGGATTTGAAAAATCTATATGGCTTTGCTTAAAGTTAAATCACTGTCACAAAGCAAAATCTTTCTTACTGCAGCACTGTTTACCCCACACACAAGCCTGGCCTTCATTAACTCATCTTTCAAGTCACTAAGTCTGCACGTTTTGGCCTTATTTCTCAAGTCAGTGATATAAGTGGCAAAAGTTTCACCTGTCTTTTGGTCCCTTGTATAAAATAAGTGCCTCTTTAATGTAACATTTGTCTGGGGATTGCATGTTTCAATAAATTTATGTTTCAAGCACTCAGAGTACCCCCTTGATTCAGCCGGTACCACAATATCGCAGCCCCCCGGCCTGCATATACTTCTGGTGCAACACTGTCTTTCATTGGCCTCTGACCCAGCTAAGTTAAGCAAAATGAATGTCCTTGTATGTGCATCTTTGTCAGAAAAAGCTGCTTGTATGAAAATATCGTATTTCTGCTCGAATACTGTCCAATTTTCTGCGGTATTATGATCAAACACAAGTGGACTGTGAAATGCCTCTGCCATCTCAACACACAGTAGTGGAGGTGCGTTGAATTATGCACAAACATACACACACAAATATACATGCCAGAATTTTATGCCAGTAGTTGGAATTATGACCAATAGCACAACAAACGCTTTGAAATAACTGCACCTTGCCAAATAAGTCTCTGTAGTACAAGAACACTTTGAAATTGATGTATTTTGTGAAACCACTTCTTATCAGTGTAAGAAATACTTCAAAATGACTGTATTTTGTGAGTAAACTGTACACAGTAGGAAAAGCTCAAAGTAAGAAACACTTCAAGGTGAATGCACTTTGCAAATAATCTGTACACAGCACAAGAGCCTTTCAAAATAAACTGTACACAGCACAAGAACCTTTCAAAATGGCTGTACTTTGTGAAATAACTCTATACAGTATAAGAAACACTTTGAAATGGCGGCACTCTGCGAATAAATGCACACAGCACAAGAAACCTTTTGAAGTGGCAGTACTTTGACTGCACTTTGCAGTATAACTGTACTTTGCACACAACAAACTCTTTGAAATGATTGCATAGTAATAAAGGACACACTCTGGAAACACTTTGCACACTCTGAGATACTTCAAACAACTCTAGTTATGCTTTGAATGGCTTTGGTCAATGCAAAATAGTAGTTTGTGTCCAAAACATGGTCTGTTACTAAAAACATGCAGTCACCTTGCTCGTTAAGCTTAATTTTCCCTTTTATTGTACTCGTTATGCCCTTTTAATCTCTTATGCTCATTATACTTTTCAAGTACCCATTTTACTATAAACATGCTCATTATGCAAACCAAAGGTAATTCTGAGTCCCATATGAATATCTCTGCTAGTTTTATCAAATGTCATGGTTTCGAACATTTCATTTAATTAATAATGTGGTTTGTGCCTTTTGAATGATTAAAAATACGTTTTGTGCTGCTCATTGGATTAATAATGCGTTTTGTGCCTTACAAATGCTCCATTTCATTTTCTTTGCCAAATAAATCATTTGTGCAGTTTTTCATTACCTTAAGTTCATTTCTGGCCCTTTTTTGTTTGTTTGATTGAACTCTACTTCACTCAACCAGCTCAATCTGCCTTCACCATCAACTCTGCACCTCATGGCTTGAAATTGTTCTTTTAAGCCCAGATCTGATACCATGTTGCTCCTCTGGTCAGAATAAAACAGACGAACATTCCTGGGTTCAGTTCTAGCAGCTTTATTACTCACAAACACATCAGGAATGAGGCTTTGTAACTTAAACTTAAATAAACTTATAAACAGATTGACTACCACAGTCGTACATGTTAACACTCTGGCTGTTTTCTCAAAAATGGCACTACTGCCTTTACATGCTCACTATTTATATGCATGTGCCTACATCCGGAAATGCTTCTTAAAGGTACATACACACACTCTGATCTACAATGACCACTATGGAAGAGTGGCTACAGATGATAACTACCAGTGCCAGGGGAATGATAGCAGTAACTGCACTGGTGACACAACCAAGACCCATGCCTCGGCTCAAGCCTCTGATCTTGAAAATACCTGCAAATGTTTCAGAATAGTTGGGATCATTCCAGGTGAGTTTAAAGTTTGGCAGCTCATCTGACAGGAGGGCCCCTCCCTGCCTACATGGGAAGACCTGGTACTGGCTTTAGGGATTTTGAGAAAGCAAGGAAAAGCTTGTTGGTGAGGACAGGAGTCACCTTTGAGACTCAAAGCCACAGGCTTCATGGATAGACTCTTGTTAGATGCAAACCTAAGAGCACAGCTATTCTGGTTAGAGGCAGAAGGGCTTAATAGCAGGGAAACAATAATGAAAATGCCTGCAGTCGACAGGTTTAGGAGAGCTTTATTGGCAGTCGTGAAGATGTAGGTGTCAAGCAGACCCACACATTGCCAAAGGGTTTTGAATTTTAGTAGAAAGGATATTATTTTATAAAAATGTTCTTAAGGAATCGTATCTTAAAATAGTTTATAAAGTGAAGGGGACCATATTTTATTGTATGCTAAATATGGCAAGGGATGACATATCGCACTGTGGTGTGAAACATAAGTTAAAATCTCCTGTACAAGCAGCTAAAGAGTCAGCAAGGGGGTGTAGATGTGATTTGGTGTGACCAGGTTGGTCAAGACTACATTTTGTTACCGCAAAATTGACAAAATATTTAATAAAAGATGAGCAGGCATTACAGGGGCTGCTAGACTGTGGTAGTGTGATTATGTTAATCAAAGCACTGTATATCTGTAAAAAGAAAGCCCACTCACCCGAGTCCATTAAGGATATTTATGGACATGGGGAGAAAAGGCATTACCTTTGTTATCCATCTGAAGGTACAAACCTAGTATCCTAGTATGGGAAGGTCCTCTACTTGGTAGCCATGGTCCCATGTCTTATACATGATATAATTGTGGGGAAAGATTTCCCATTTAAAAAGTACTTTGGAAATTGTGGGAATGGAATAATACTAAGGAATCTAGTATAGCCTCTTTTGCAGAAACAGTAGCAAGTCATCCTTTTTTCAGGATTTAAATGCCCTCACTAACCTAGAGATGTATAAACGCAGGGGTTTTGTAAAAAAAAAAAAAAAAAAAAAAAACAATAGGGGGGCCTGGAAAAGACCAAAGTATTGATAAACTTATTTAGAAAGGGGGGAAGACCCTGTCACTGCATTGCAGAAACACCCAGTAAATGTAAGGGGCAGTTAACACCCAGGGAGTGGACAGGTCCCTAGGAACCCAAACTTTGGATGAAATGGCAAGAAAGCATGAATTGATAATGGAGAACTCCAAAGAAAGAGTTATACTTTTGTTCAAGGGACACTAAAGAGAATCCTTTAGAGCATCAGAGTGTACTCCCACTGACATTCCTGCACCTGCCATTACAGGTGGCAGAGCTTCTGTCTGTTCAGACATAGAGGAGGAAGATGGTCCCAATTTCTTCAGGCTCTGAACCAGTTGATTGAGCTTCATGAAGGCCCACTGGGGGACAAGATGCTACCCTGTGCTAGGGAAAAGATATCCAAGGTAGGACGAGATAAGTTCTGCTGTTGGACCTCCCTCAGCTTATCCTTGTTTTAAAATGCAAAATGCCTATTATAGAGAGTAGGAAAGGAGAGAGAGAGAGAGACAGAACGATTATATGTCCGTTATTGCTGCCTAAACTGTTTAGATAAGTGGTCGTGAAAATGTCCCACAGGCATGTTGGGGCTCTTTTGTGCATGGATAAAAATAAAGTGCCTTAACTAAATTGTGCCACTCATCCCAAGTTCAGAAGTCACCTCCTAACATTTGAAATAATAGCTTTGGATATTGTAGGGCCATTAGTTAGGTCCAGCAGTGGACACCAGTGTATTTCAGCAGCGCTAACAGCTTTTCTGAGGCTATCTCCTTCAGAAAGCATAATTCTAAAGCAGTAGCTAAGCTATTACTGTTATTCATATGGCAGGCATACCGGAAGAGAGAAAAAGAGAAAGAAAAAAAAAACTTTACACATTGTGAGTGTACAACTAGCAAAATGAAAATATAAAATAGTCCAGATGTAGATGACAAAGATTTTTATTCCACACACAGTTTATCACTTTTTTTCTAAAAACAGAAAGGAGCTTTATCAGGACTAATCACTTTCCATTCACATGCAATTAAATAACTTAACCAGTCATTTGATATAGTCATGTGACACAGTATGAAGATGGCATGAATGATCTCACAGTTAAAATAAAGGTACAGTCATTTGAATATACACTAAAATACTTCAAAAATTTAAAGAAAGTGTATAGAGCATTAATGTAAAGATGGCAAAGACTTTAAATGATATTTAATATTGATACTGTCATTTATCTCTGTTGCTTTGCCTGCTGTCAATTAAGTTCACAAACTTCAGGTCTGTTATTGAAGCTACCACCTCTCATATCACTTTTAACCTGAACTAATTATTACACAAAACACATCTTAAAATTTGGACATTTGTCTCAATGTTTAGTTTTAATGATTTGTATATGTTCCAAAATATGTTTCAACAGCACACAAAACTGGACCATAACTCTGTGTAGTGAGAGAGCAGATGCTTTACATAGACACTGTCATTTGTGGCACTAGGTTTTCTAAGTTTTTGGTATTTATATGAAAATAGTCTTACCTTGTGTTCCTTAGGTAGGAGCTGGGTTTCTTTAAGAAAAAAAGTCTTTCCTCCCTGGCATTGTATCAGTCTGTCCCTTTCCAGTTGGTATCTTCTATTCTTCTTTTCCAGCTCTAAAGTAGCTGGAAGTACGCACTGTATATTCTTAATGTGCCCCACACTGTGACTGCTTTATCTTGGATGGTCCAGGAGTCCACGAAGACAGATATTTGCTTGTTTCACTTCCTCTAAAATCGACAATTTTTAGCATTAAAAAAGCACACCTGCTATCACTAATATTTTTGGTTGTGTGAAGTTTAAAGACCCTTGTGCTTTTTTTCTGGTCCTTTTGTTGCCACCGTCCACCTGTTTCACAGTTTTTCTGAACACTGCTTAGGAGTCAGCATAAGTATGCTATCAACTGCAGAGACATTGCTGTATTTCATAACAAGAGTTTCATGACTCATTACATCAGTCCCTCCTTAAGATGACCTCCGGCAGTAGCTGCATTATTTCTTGCCTCTTCTCCAGTTGTTTGCAATGAGGCTGTTGTGACATTGCAACAGCTAGGCCACTCATAAGTTGATTTCATAGTTGTAGCTTTATAACTTAGTTTATTTTCTTGCAAGAGTAACTCTGTTTGTAAGTGAGGTCAAGAAGTGGAGAAATGGTGAGGAGGCAAATGTGCCCTTTAACCCCAGAGCAGTATCACCTTGCATGGACCAGAAGAGGAATGTACGCATCAAGAGCAGGAATTTGAAATTTAAATAGTCATAACAGAGAGCACATGATATACCCTTTTTAAGGTGAACAGATTGATAATACAGTCTGGACTACTGGTTACGGTCTGTGTGGAGTTTATATTTTTTCCATGTTTATATGTTTTTCATTCTGTTTTTCGTGGGTATTTGTTTCTTCCCACCTCCTAAAAACATAGCTGTTGATTGCCTGCACTAAAATGTTGATATGCGTGTATTGTATTGTTTACTTTTCCCCTTGTGGCCTGGGTCATGGCTTAACAGAGTCCACTGCTAGCCCAATTACTTTATTAGCAAATGCTAAACAAATGTAACTGAAATGATTATTGTCATAGCTGCTGTTTAGTGGTTTTAATAAGTTCATAAGTGAAACCTATCAAATAACATTGCCCTTTGTACCTTTAGTTTTTGGAATTTTTTAATGATCACATTTTTTAGAGGGTTAACTGCCTTTTCATTTTTGGATAGTTGTACTGACTACATTTGGTAAATCTCCCTTCTGCTACTTCCTGAATACTGGACATAATTGTTTACTTAATCAGCTCTTCATTTTTAATTTATTTTATTCATTTGTTAGATAAGTGAGCTGCTCCTCAGACCTTTTTTGGCCACATTCCAGGCCACTAGGGCAGGGGTAAATGCAATATGTATGGTCTGTTTAGTGTAGCCAATCAACCGTCATGCGTTTGGGATATGGTAAGAAACCTGAGTACCCAGGAAAAAGCCCAGAAAGACATGGGAGGACATACAATCTCCACACTATTTAGGTCAGAACCGAACCTTGGACCATGGAGCTTTGAAGCAGAGATCTTAACCACTGAGCCACCATGCTGACCATTTCATCATTTTATGCCCACAGTTTCCAGTTTTTAGTTCCACTGTTTCTTCATTTGTCTTTTTTACAGTCTTATTCCCACAAACCCTTTTACCTCCCTGCTTGAGAGAAGTGATGTGTGCATCACAATTTGGACATGTGTTTTCCTATGTGCATTTCATGCATCCTTATTTTTGTATTTGATAGTCTTCCCCTTTTGTTTGTTTTCTTGTATGTCATAAATGCTATTTATTTTTGTCTTTCAGTGCTTTAGTGTTTGAGATAACCAACTGCCCCATTTTGTTAATTTTCCCTCCTAATGTCCAAAACCCTGTTTTATTTCTGTCAAGGCTGTCTAGTTTAGTTTATTATGAACCACTGTACCGTCTCCCACACATGGAACAGCTCTTGTACTATACCTGTACATATCTCTCCGGCGTTTGTTTCTTACTTGAAACTGCGTCTTTACTTTAAATAGCTTAAAGCGCACTTTCAATAGGCTCTCCAGGTAAAGCGCTACATTGTATAAAATATTATCCTAATGGCGTCTCATGTTTGCCGTTTCTGTACCTAGCATTAGTTCCATCTTAAACAGGCCTCTGCATACCTACTAATTTTTCTCTCTTTTTCTATTTCTCCATCTCTAGTTCTGCCCACTCATTTTCCCAATAACATCTAACTGAGATAACCCTGCCTCAACTGTTTCAACTTGCGATCGGGTCCCTTCCTACTTAAGTATGGACCAGCTACTGAACAACCAAACAAAAGGGAAACAAAGCACGTCAAACTGATAAATGGTTATGCAACTTCATTAATCTGTAAAGTAGTCACTTCCTCGAGAGTGCGCTACCAAGAAACGCCAACTGTTTATTGCTTCCATAGCCTACATTTTAACAGAATATTAGGTTCCTTAAACTGTTCATATAAGACGCAATATATTTCCTTTGAATATGTCTTCCCTTCTACACGCTGTAGCCTGCTTGTCTCCAAAACAAATTTATGCTCTATAGGCTTACCAGCACCATTGGCTCACCTGAATCTGATTCTTTCTTAGCGGCCTTGCTGACTTGTTTTTTTCCTCCAGTGAGGTACAGTGAAGTTGGTGTAGCCCCACTCCATTTGCCCTCGCTATGCTCAGGCTCACTCCTCTACTCACCCCTATATCACTTCCTTTATACTCATCCCCACTACCCAGACCCCTCCTCCAATCCCACCCCTTCCTGTTTTAGGCACAACCCACTTCTGCACCCCTCCCATCTCTACTTCACCTAATGTTGACACTAGCTACTCCTATCTCCCTCTCCTGTGTACCGACTCCCCCTACTGGTAACTTCTTCCATATTTTTCATATAACCTTTCTTTAGACCCAGCTTTAACCTCCCTCTTACCCACTTGACTCTCCTACTGACATGTCTTTTTCAATCCAAGTCTTTCTTTTCTTGCCTCCCCCCTTCTCCTCCTATACACTCTTACCTCCCATAACTTTCGCCTAACTCCAACTTATTTCTGTCCTACAAATACTAATGCCAATGTCTATACATATCCTCTGCAGTCCTTCTCTATGTGCTCATCTGCCTTTCCTCTAAATACTACCCTCCCAAGAATCAAAATACCCCCATTCCTTACCACCTCTTTAGAAGGTAAAATAAAGTACCTGCTATACAAACAACAATTCCTCCCCAAGTCTGTACTACAGTCAGGTGATATTCACCCAAACCCTGGTCCAAACTCTCCCCCTCCAGCCAACAATGTAAATGCCACAAACCAACCCTGCACTACTACTCCAAAAAAGGAGGTATCATTTTACTCCATGAATCTTAGAAGTATCCTAAACAAAATTAGCAAATACTACACCTGGATGGCTAACCACACCCCTAATGTAGTCACCCTGACAGAAACCTGTCTGAAACCGCAAAACCATGACAGTGATATCCTCCCCCTGGATATAATATTCTTAGATTAGATAGACAAAAGAAAAGAGGGGATGGAGTGGCCATTGTCTATTCTAACCATCTCACCCCTTCAAGTCTAAACCAGCCCTCTCCCTCCTTTTCACCTGCTGAACTCCTGACAGCCAGCTTTAAACTTAACGACTACACCACTATCACATAGCTATCTATATTCCCCCTGAGATAACATTACCCTTCTAGAGAACATTCTGTCTTATCTTTCTCAAAACATCCACAATGAAACCGTCTTTCTTTGGGATGTAAATATAAACTGGCTAACTCTGCAGTCCCCAAACACTACTTCATGCCTTAACTTACGTGGTTTTGTACAACTAATCTCAACCCCTGCCCATACTAACAAATCACATACCCCCAGCTCTCGCATAGATTAGATTTTGGTCTCAGATCCCCACAAATACCATGACCTGAGACCCTACCCAACTCCCTAAATGATCACTCCCATGTAAAAGTTCTTAGAGATGCTCTTCACTTCACTAGGCCTCACAGATATATAACCTGTCGCAAACTATCCACTTTCTGTCCTGAGACTTTTAATGCCCCCCTCTCCAGGATAAACTGGACACATCTAACACTTCTTCCCCTTGATGAAGCTGTTCACTCTTTCAACTCTACCTTCCTTAACATCCTTGAAAAAGAAATGATGCCTGGAACGGTCGACAATATAACAAAATAGCACCAGAATCCACTCACAGCCTGATGTATAGCAGCACTGAACACCAACTTCTTCAAATAAATCCGTTTATTAAGAAATAAAAAAGCTGAAATCCATTTCATTCACAAGAGTTAAGTGCTTTCATCTACTCTATGTATACTTCCACAGAACTAATCTTTATTGCCACTACCCACTTAAATACAAGCATAAACCAATCAGTTACATCAATTAAATAAAATCATTTAAAATGTAATTAAAATTTAAAGTGCTCAGTGCTTGATTTCCTTGTCAATTGCCATTTTTGTATACAAAAAAAAAACAACAAATCATATCCATTAAAACTTCCCATATTTGTAACCATGTTAAAAAACATTTGCCTGCCACATAATTATATGTATGACAGTAAAAGATATATAACAATGAAGTGTGTGCCACAATGAGAATCTTCCTTTCTTTAACTGAGCCTATTGTATAGTCTCTGGACTATCTCTACTATCCACTATTTTCCAATATAGGCTTAATAGAGATAGTTTCATTAAGTCCGGGATGAACAGAGGCATTGAGTTTAATCTGCCACCTAGTTTCCTTTTCTCCAAGTTTATGCTTCATACTTCCCCCTCTTGGATTTGATTTTATACATTCTAAAATACCAAAATTGAAGGAATCACAGTGTTTGTTACCATTAAGATGTCTCCATAAGGCATTATTTGTGTCCTGTTTTTTTATTTTATAACAATGGTCATAAATTCTATTTCTAAGACATCTGTCCGTCTTCCCCACGTAAAAACAGGGGCATTTAGTACACTTTGCTAGATAAACTAAGTGGGAGGTTCTACAGTTACCTTTTTGAAATTTAACCTCTGTTCTATTTTTATCATCCAAAATTAAAGAAGGTACCCTAATAATTAACCTACATTGATTACAATTCCCACATTTTGTGGTACCTGCAGATTTGTGTCTGGGGTTAATGTCCATAATTTTCTTTTCTAGTCTCATTTTCAAATTACTTCCATTTTTAGATACAAATTTAGGTGCCTCCCCCACTGCCTTAAACACACTGTCATCAGTTTTCAAAATATTCCAGTTATTTTCTATTATTTTCTTAATGTCTCTGACTTGGGGGGCATATTGCAAAATACATGCCTTAGTAAACTCATTAAAACCCATGTCTTTATTTGTCACATTAACCCCTTGAATGTAGTTAATCCCTGTTCCTAATATGGGTTTGAATTTTTCCCCCATTCTTTTATCACATATTCTTTAATATCCAATATCATCCCCATGGGATAACCTCTTGTCTTAAACATGTTCCCTATAACATCCATTTCTAGTACCATATCAGAAAATTCAGATGTCATTCTGGCTGCCCTTATACACTGCCTTTAATTATACTCCTTTTCTGACATCTAGGATGGCAGCTTGAATACTCCAAATATGCATTACTAAAGGTGTCCTTTCTGTAGATATTAGATTTAAATCTACCATTTTCCACTGTAATACGAGTGTCCAGGTAGGATATGGACATCTGGTCCACACTGAATGTGAATTTTAAATAATCACACCTAGTGTTTAAGTACATTTTAAACTCATTAAGGCTACTCTCATTACCCTTCCATATTAAAAACACATCATCCAAAAATCTTAAATAACACAGTATATTATCATTCCATTCAGATTGTAGTATGTGTTCTGTTTCCCAATCTAATAAAAACAGATTAGCAAAAATGGGGGCACATGCTGCCCCCATAGCCACCCCTTTACATTGCCTATAGTATTTAACTTCAAATAAGATGTAGTTATAAGACAGGACTACTTCCATAAATTCCATAATCAAGCATATTTTATCCCAGTTCAAACCACTGAATTTTTCTATACTATGATTGAATCTAATTAACCCTTCATCCTGGGGTATGCATGAAAAATGATCTACTACATCTATAGTCATCAGGAACATATCGGTTGTAACTAGTGCTGGTACCAACCTTCCTAAGAAATCCCATGAGTCCTTAACTAGGTGCTTGGTTTTACTGTAAGTGGGTTTCAACCAGCTGTCAATCACTTTACCAAAAGGAAAGGTTTTTGATCTATTGCCAGAAATAATGGGCCGAAATGGAGGATCATTAATATCCTTATGCACTTTAGGTATACCCACTATAGTACTAATAATGGGATGTTCTTCCTTCAAAAAGTTATACATGTCTAAGTCAATCCTTTCATCTAACAGTAGTTCTTCCAAAAATAAATCAATTTTATGGTACCCTATATTTACTTCATTAATGGATGACACCTCATAATTTCCTGAATTTAACAAAATACTATTAATTTTATTTACATATTCAACTGTATCGTAAATAACAGCCCCCCACCTTTATCAGGTTTCATGATTCTTATATTTTTGTTGGCCTGAATTTGTTTTAAGAGTTTAAATTCACTAAATTGAAAATTATAATTATTTTTAAAAAGTTTTTTCCTTTTATTCTCGTATTCATATATCTCATCTATAACAACCTTCTCAAATGTGGCCAATGTGTGATTCATTGGGGGTGTAAAAGTACTTTTCTTCTTACATTTATTCAATTGAATAGTATTTTTTCCATCAAAATACAAGGCTAAATTAAGTTTTCTTAAATACTTTTTAAAGTCCACTATGTAATCTACTATATTAATATTGTCATTAGGAACATACTTCATTCCTTTAGATAATAATTTTAAAAAAATCATCATTCAATTCTGTTTGTGTGTAATTAAAAATACTAAATTGTCCTAGGCTGTAATGTATATCATTATATTTTCTTATTCCTACTTTATCCTCTAATTGTTTCTTCTCCTGTAATCTGGTGTCTTTTCCCATTGATTTCCTTGCCACTTGCCCTTACCTCTGAACTGCCCCCTGTTTGGGGCCTGCCAGTTTTTGTTGCCCCTTAAAAAATCAGAAGCATATTCATACCTTCCTTTTCTTCCTTTACTATGTCTGTTATAATTATATTCCTGATCATCTTCACCTTTATCATTCCTATTGCATTCATTCATGTGTGTTCCCCACATGTAGGTCTCACCTCTCTCATACTGTTGCATATCCCTTCTCATTTTCTTACATTTCCTTTCATATTGTTTATTTATTTGATTTTCAACCCAAGTGTATTGTGCGTTAAAGGACATTTCACATTCCTCAAATAAAAGGTCATTAGTAATAATATGATCTAACTTTTCAAGTTCAGACATTAATCCACATATTTTTTTGTCATTACAAGAAATAATAAATTTCATGAAGGTAAAACCAAAATTATTGAACATTTTTGTACATTCGTTTATATTACCTTCATCCATTACAATTCCCATGGGATATTTAAAGAACCTGAGTCCCATGGGTACTATATTGGTGTCCAAACACTTTTTCAAGTACATATTGTCCAATTGAATGCTTTTGAGTACTTTGACTTTCTTGCCAAACTCGTGTATGTACTCTTTCAACGTTTTGTTCTCCTGTGAATTGTTACCAAAGTCTTTCCTCGGACTAACATTCTTTATTTCCCCATTAAAATCAAAATTAGACACTAAAAAGCTATTGAAATCATAGCGTTTTTGAATGCCATTATTGTTCTGTATAATAGGATTTTGTACAGTACCTCTATGCTTAGGCTGTCCTACCATAGCATACGTTCTCTTGGGCGCCACTCGTTTAGGTTTTGCGCCCGATATGTTGTAATCTACCTCCGATCCACATCCGTCACCATTGAAGAGGTGATCTGCCCCTTCGTTGTTAGATTTGTTGGATCCATAAGAGGCTCGTTCTGTCAATCCCACGCCTTCACCCTGGCCGTTTGGTAGAGAATCCATTACTCTACATCCACGTGGCATGACTTCACATTCCTTTCGTTCAAACCATTAGAGTCACTAGAATCGGGTTGACTGATGAGTTCAATCAACCGGGTGAGTTCTCCCTTAATAATTGCCATTTCAGACTGCAGTTTGTGAATATTATCTCTCCTGGGCGAAAAAATGGAGGGCAATTCGTCCAAGGAATCCATCTCCTCCCCCAACTCAGAAAAATAAATGATGCCTGTAACGGTCGACAATATAACAAAATAGCACCAGAATCCGCTCACAGCCTGATGTATAGCAGCACTGAACACCAACTTCTTCAAATAAATCCGTTTATTAAGAAATAAAAAAGCTGAAATCCATTTCATTCACAAGAGTTAAGCGCTTTCATCTACTCTATGTAGACTTCCTCAGAACTAATCTTTATTGCCACTACCCACTTAAATACAAGCATAAACCAATCAGTTACATCAATTAAATAAAATTATTTAAAATGTAATTAAAATTTAAAGTGCTCAGTGCTTGATTTCCTTGTCAATTGCCATTTTTGTATACAAAAAAAACAACAAATCATATCCATTAAAACTTCCCATATTTGTAACCATGTTAAAAAACATTTGCCTGCCACATAATTATATGTATGACAGTAAAAGATATATAACAATGAAGTGTGTGCCACAATGAGAATCTTCCTTTATTTAACTGAGCCTATTGTATAGTCTCTGGACTATCTCTACTATCCACTATTTTCCAATATAGGCTTAGTAGAGATAGTTTCATTAAGTCCAGGATGAACAGAGGCATTGAGTTTAATCTGCCACCTAGTTTCCTTTTCTCCAAGTGTATACTTCATACTTCCCCCTCTTGGATTTGATTTTATACATTCTAAAATACCAAAATTGAAGGAATCACAGTGTTTGTTACCATTAAGATGTCTCCATAAGGCAGTGTTTGTGTCCTGTTGTTTTATTTTATAACAATGGTCATAAATTCTATTTCTAAGACATCTGTCCGTCTTCCCCACGTAAAAACGGGCATTTAGTACATTTTGCTAGATAAACTAAGTGGAAGGTTCTACAATTACCTTTTTGAAATTTAACCTCTGTTCTATTTTTATCATCCAAAATTAAAGAAGGTACCCTAATAATTAACCTACATTGATTACAATTCCCACATTTTGTGGTACCTGTAGATTTGTGTCTGGGGTTAATGTCCATAATTTTCTTTTCTAGTCTCATTTTCAAATTACTTCCATTTTTAGATACAAATTTAGGTACCTCCCCCACTGCCTTAAACGCACTGTCATCAGTTTTCAAAATATTCCAGTTATTTTCTATTATTTTCTTAATGTCTCTGACTTGGGGGGCATATTGCAAAATGCATGCCCTAGTAAACTCATTAAAACCCATGTCTTTATTTGTCACATTAACCCATTGAATGTAGTTAATCCCTGTTCCTAATATGGATTTGAATATTTTCCCCCATTCTTTTATCACATATTCTTTAATATCCAATATCATCCCCATGGGATAACCTCTTGTCTTAAACATGTTCCCTATAACATCCATTTCTAGTACCATATCAGAAAATTCAGATGTCATTCTGGCTGCCCTTATACACTGACCTTTAATTATACTCCTTTTCTGACATCTAGGATGGCAGCTGGAATACTCCAAATATGCATTACTAAAGGTGTCCTTTCTGTAGAAATTAGATTCAAATCTACCATTTTCCACTGTAATACGAGTGTCCAGGTAGGATATGGACCTCTGGTCCACACTGAATGTGAATTTTAAATAATCACACCTAGTGTTTAAGTACATTTTAAACTCATTAAGGCTACTCTCATTACCCTTCCATATTAAAAACACATCATCCAAAAATCTTAAATAACACAGTATATTATAATTCCATTCAGATTGTAGTATGTGTTCTGTTTCCCAATCTAATAAAAACAGATTAGCAAAAATGGGGGCACATGCTGCCCCCATAGCCACCCCTTTACATTACCTCGCCTCCTTTTGTGCCCACAGCAACTTGTGATATTTTTGTCTTGGAAGACAATCTTTGATAGCCATCACTTCAGCTAGGCGGGTCTCTGAACTCCAAGCTTTATCGTTTCGACCCCCTTACTTGGTATTTCACAAGGATAGGGTTTCTCTAAGACCTAATCCTTCCTTTATGCCTAAGGTTGCTTCGGTTGTCAACCTCAACCAGTCCATTGAGCTGCCTGTATTTTTCCCTGAATTCTCTAACAGGGCAGAATTTAAGTTTCATCGGCTAGATGTTTACATAGAACTAAAGATATTAGGAAATCAGATTAACTCTTTGTCTCGTTCTCAGACAATAGACTTGGGACTCCAGTTTCTAAAGTAACTCTGCCCAGATGGATTTCTAGTTGCATTTCCTTCATTTATACTTCAGATGGCAAGGAATTACCCTTTAAAGTGAAGGCTCTCTCTACACGATCGGTGTCTACCTCTACTGCTTTTCAGGCTAGGATGTCTATGGATGATATTTGTGCTGCAGCCACATGGGCATCGCCTCACACCTTTATTAGTCACTACAAATTGGATCTGATATCTAGAGGCAGATCTTCATTTGGTTCCACAGTGCTCAGGAGTATTTTGAGCCACCCAAGGTTTAGGTGCTAGGGACGCTGTCCCAAGGGTAAGAATGTAGGCGAGATTGGACTACATAACATCAAGCAATTATGTACTCACCATAACGTTCGATGTATGTAGTCCATCTCGCCTCACATTCTTACTAACCCACCCACCTACCCCCTCCAGGAGGACCTAGAGGTTTAGTCTCTGTTTTCAGCACTCCTTTTTGATTAGTTGGGTTGGTTCTTCCTCTCAGCATGTTGGTGTGTGTGTATGTGAGCTTGCAGCAAGCAAGATCTAGGGATAGGTGCATTGCAGCATGGGGATACCTCTTAGCCACAAGCCAATTGAAGACTTCGAGCTAGAGTATGGCCGAGTCGGAGCCGAGGTTTAGCTCCGAACCCAAGGGTAAGAATGTGAGGCGAGATGGACTACATACATCAAACGTTGTGGTGAGTACATAACTTCTTGTTTACCAACCCTGCTCCCCACCCCTGCACACACAAGACTGGCTGTCTCTGTTCAAACAAAACTGGACTCACATCACTTCAGACAAGTTCATTCTAGAGATTATTTCAAATGGTTGTAAACCCACTTTCTAAGAGCCTTTAAAACACTCAGGATATCAAGATATTCTCCAGAATCAAAAATATTCTCCAGAATCAAAAATCAGAGGCCCTTTCTCAAATACATTATTTGTTTGCTCAGGGATCTGTGGAACCAATTCCAGAACATCAAAAAGGCAAAGGGTTCTCTACTCCAGGCTATTCCTGGTTCCAGAAAAGAAGGCTTTTGGTGGTCTGACTTAGACCTGCCCAACCTCAATCAGTTTCTCCACGTACCAAAATTCAAAATGTTGACATTTCAAAAACTCTTACCCAAATAGCCCCAAAGGCCTTTATTGTTTCTCTGGATTTAAAGGATGCCTACCTGCACATCCCAATTCAAGAGTCACACAAGCTTTCTTCACGACAGATCAGGTTCCAGTCACTATCAATTTTCAGCACTGCCCTTTAGCTTTGAGTATGCTCCAAGGGTTTTCACCAAGTTCTTAGCCTTTGCAATTGCCTTCTGCAGGACCAGAGGATTCCAACTATATCCCTACCTGGACAATTGCCTGTTACAGGCCAGAAATCTCTCATAGGATCAGAAGTTTACCCAATACTTCTTCTCTCTGGGCTTGAAGATAAATCTGCAAAAATTCAAAACTGTTCCAGCCAACAGGATAGTCCTCCTGAGGGCAGTCCTGGATGCTTCACTTCAAAAAACCCTCTTTCCCCCAGACACGGTCTCCTTTCTGATCCATTACTTTCAAAGAATCCAGCAGAAACAATCCATCTCAGCCAGAGAGTTTCTCTGAGCATTGGGATATATGGCATCATGTATCCTTATGGTTCCCTTAGCCAGGCTGCACATGAGGAAACTACAGTGGAACTTCAAAAATGTAAGGTGCCAGCACACAGAGTCCCTAGAGATGAAGATGCAGTTGATACCTTGTCTCAAAGAAAAGTTTGCATGGTGGGTGCAGGTTTGTACCCAGATTCAGGGCCTTCCATTCAGATTCATTCCCCAGGGTCAAACTCCCACCACAAATGCCTCAGAAAACAGGCTGGGGTGCTCACTTTCAACACTTCCAATCCCAAGGGAAGTGGGAGGCTGAGTTCAGGGACTGGCACATAAACTGGAAAGAGCTTATGGCAGTGCAAAAAGACCTGCTGGCTTTCAAGGAAAAATGGAAACCAGGGGTCCTGCTGGTCAAAACAGACAACACCACAGCCGTGTGGTACATAAACAGGCAGGGGGGCACCCACTCTTACCCTGTATGCTGCCTAGCAATGCAAGTCTGGGAAACTGTTCACTCTCTGGAGTTGCACCACAGGGGTTTCAAAATACTCTAGGAGATCACCACAGCAGAAAGTTGATGGACCCCCACAAATAGCATCTGGATCGGGAAATTTTTCTCAGCATTACCCAGAGATGGGAAGCCCTACAGATAGACCTCTTTGCCATCAAGGAAAATGCTCAACTGAAAAAATTCTGTTATAGGATCAAACAAAAATCAGCCTGGAGAACAGATTCCTTCTTCTTCCCTTGGACTCATCTCTTCATTTATGCATTCCCTTCCTTACTCCTACTACCTCGAGTGCTTCTAAAGATAATTGAGGAGGGCCCATGGGCAATACTGATACCCCCAGACTGGCTCGTGCAGCACTGGTATTCTCTGCTTCTCTAACCAACCAGAGTCCATGGCTGCTGCCTCAGAGAGTCAACTTTCTCTCTCAGGGCAAGCGAAGGATGGTGCATTGCAACCTCCAGACACTCAGCCTTTCAGCTTGGATAATCCCACAGCATCCAAGAACAAGCTTAATCTAAGCAAACAGGTCCAGGACATTCTTATGGAATCCAGAAGGCCTAGCACTAAGAAATCATATTCAGCTAAGTGGAAAAGATTTCCCATCTGGTGCCAGCAGCAGCACCACAGTCCTGATTCAGCCCAGATTACTACCATTCTAGATTACCTGACTAGGCTGGTTGATAAAGGCCTTTCCTTCTTCCCCATTACAATCCACACATCTGCCATTTTAGCCCATATAGGTTCATAGGTAGGTACTATGCTATCGGCCCGAAGGCCTACATAAGCCTAGCCAACAAGGTTCCCTGGCTTACGCCACCCAAGAAAGTTATTTTCCTGTGCCATTTTCAAGCAGAGACACAGAAGTGATCCCCAGGGTGTATTTCCTATTTCTCATCCACTCATCAAGATTTTTCTTGAAGAGTGCTAATGAAGAACTTTGCTTGACATAGATGGGTAGCCTGTTCCAGAGTATGGGAAGTCTCTGGGACAGGAATCTATCCCTCCAGCATGTCCTGTTTATTGTGGTGACAAGGTTTAGGTCCCTAGACAGTGTCGCTCGGAGGGATTGGGATTTCTTTAGGTGTAGCATGTCCAACAGCTCTGGGTTTGACATAGCTTTATATGTTAGGCAGAGATCACCTCAGAGTAGGCGATATGCTATGGAGTAAAGCTGGAGTTTTTTGAGACGGTCAGTGTAGGGCATCTGTTTGAGGCCAGTAATCCTCTTTTTGAGGTACTTCTGAGGCCTTTCCAGTTGTTGCAGATGTCTTGTGAGGTACATTCCAAAAGGGGTGTTGTACTCTATAATGGGTCTAATGAGTGTCGAGTAGAGGGGAACAATGACCTCTTTTTTCCTTGATGAGAATCCTTTTATGATGAGGTGTGCCATGCAGAAGGACTTCCTGATTACTGTGGCGATGTGACTATCAAAGGACAGACTACTGTCCACCTGGGTCCCAAGGTCTCATCACACATTCGGTGTTAAGTAGACTGCTGTCTTTGTAGTAGTTCATGGGTACAGAGTTTTTACCAAAGGGGATGACACTGCACTTTTTGGCATTGAGCTTGAGGCCATGGCTCTGACACCGGGCATCTGTCTCAGCGAGGAACTTCTGTAGGATTTCCACATCATTTGGGGACTCGACTGTGGTTCCTAGTTCGCAGTCATCTGCGAACTTCATTAGCCAGAAGCCTTCTATGTTAGCCTGTACTTCAGAGAAGTAGATGCCAAACAGGAGAGGTCCCAGGACTGAACCCTGTGGTACTCCACTTGTCACTGGTTTGAGGTCAGATTTGGAGTGTGCAACTTTTACAGTGTGGGTTCTGTCAGTGAGCCAGTTAACAACCCATCTTGTGACGTCGGGATTTATACTTAGTTTAGTGAGTTTAGCTATAATTCCAGAATGGGGGATGGTGTCGAAAGCCTTGGCGAGGTCAAGATTGGCTGTGTGAACCACCTTACCCTCATCTACGGCTTTGGTGACTGCCTCAAAGAAGTCGATCAGGTTCAGGAGGCATGATCTGCCTTTTACAAACCCGAACTGGGTGGCATCCAGAGTTTAGAGGTTACCAATGTCTTGTTTATGAGTTCCATGATGATACATTCCATGGCCTTGCAGACCAGGCTCATCAGGCTAATAGGGCAATAGTTCCCGGGATCAGTGGTGGCTCCCCCTTTGTAGAATGGGATAACTGTTGCTGTTTGCCATTCAGTGGGCACAAAGCCTGATGTGAGGCTATGATTGAACATGGTGCTTAGGTGTTGAGCCAGTTCGTTTTGAAGTTCTTGTAGAATGCAGCCTGGGATGTTGTCCGGGCCCATGGATGCTGTGTTTTTGGCTTTAGAGAGTGCAGCTTTTACCTGCATAGTTGTGATTACAGGGACTCTGCATTCTTTCTGTATAGATATGGGCCCTTTAGGGGGTGAGGGGGGGTGGGTAAAGTTAGCACTGAACCTATCTGCCAGGATGTTGGCAATATCAGTTGGTTCTGTAATTTTCGTGCGTTGTGCTGTAACTCAGAGCAGATCTGGGTGTTGCCATTGAAATTCTTAAAATAGGTGTAGAATGCTTTGTGTTTGTCCTTAGAATCAGTAGCGATTTTGTTTTCGTAGCTAGCTTTGGAGGATCTTATAAGGGATCTCAGCTTCTTACTGAGGCTGAACAGGGAGCTCCTCCACTCATGGGATTTTACTCTCTTTTGCAACAATTTCTTCCTTCTGTTGTACAGTTTGTTTATGGCAGGGGACCACCAGATTGGCTTCCTTTTTTGCAGGATAGCGTCTTGGTTCTGATTGGGATAGCACAATCCATGCACTCATGTAAGTGCTTGTAGAGTGGATTTGTGTAGGATTCAGCAGTCATAACTGTATTGTCCATCTGCATGGGTGTCATGAAGTTCACCACTTCTGTCTTAAGAAGAATGAAGTTGGCTTTGAAGAAATTTTTTACCGTTGTTTCCTTAATGGGGGGTGGGGGCATAATGTGGATATCATGGGTGATTAGCTTATGGTTGGATCAGACCAACGAGGAGTTGACTTCAGGTGTGGAACACCGGTCACTCATGTTGATAATGACTAAATCTAGGATATTTTTGCCCGTGGTGTGGGTATGGATAAGTTGATCCAGGGCATTGGAGTTTATGAATTCCAGAAAGCGTTGTGTGAAGGAGTTGGTACATGAGTAGTTTTCCCAGTTAATGGTGGGGTAGTTGAAATCACCCATTATTAGGGTGTTTGGTTGAACCCTAATATTTTTCAGTACATCAAGAAAAGAGGAGTGGGAATCTTGGGGCATGGTGGTGGATCTGTAGCAAGCTACAATTTGGATTGCAGTTTTGCCCAGAGTTAGTTGCACTTGGATAACCTCAGATGCATTATGCTGAGCAACTGGCCTGGAGGTGTGGATATCCTTAATGAATATGGACACACCTCTGCCTTTGGTGTTCCGGTCCAGGTTACATGTCTAAAAAGTGTGGTATGAGTTATAGCCTGGTAGTGCAGGAGTGCTCTCTGGAGCCTTGAACCAGGTCTCAGTCACTGCACAGATATCGATGTTCTCCATTTTAAGGAGTGCCTCGAGTGAGTGCATTTTAAGATTTAGACTTCTAACATTGAGTCGCATTACCCTCAGTTTTTGCTTGCCTTTCCCTTGCCTGTCGCTGCTATACCTGCTCTTCCTCCTGTCTTTTCCCATCCCCTGTTAAGACACTTTCTTGTGGGGAGGGTCATCCACCTCAGACCTCACAGGAGGCAACCTACCCCTCCATGGGACCTTAACTTTATTCTGGAAAATTTGTCATTGTCTCCTTTTGAACCTGCAGCATCTGCCCCGCTGAAGTTTCTATTTTGGAAAACTGCCCTGCTGCTGGCTATCACCTCAGCCAGGAGGGTCTCTGAACCACAGGCCCTCGTGGCAGTAGAACCATTCCTAATTTTCCATCCAGACAGTGTTTCCCTCAAAACTAACCCTTCCTTCATGCACAAGGTGGTCACTGACATTTCTCTAAATCAAGCCATATACCTGCCCACATTCTTTCCCAACCCCCAAAACAAAGGGTAAAGAATACTTCATTCCTTGGATGTGGGTAGGCAGCTCCTCTATTCTCTTGACAAAACATGAGCCTTGAGAAAATCTGACTAGCTCTTTCTGACCTTTACCCTTGGCTCTGAGGGAAAGCCAACTTCTAAACAGGCTGTCTCTAAATGGATCTCCCACTGTATCTCTGTCTGTTATAGTTATCATGGCAAAAAATTACCTGAGGATGTCAGGTCATGCTCCACTATGGCTACTGCAACATTTGCTGCCTTCTTGAAATGAGTCCTTATTAAGGACATCCTGGAAGTTGCCACCTGGTCATCTGTGCATATCTTCACCAAACATTACAACTTGGCAGTGTTTTCTAGGTCCAGAGCAGGATTTGCCACTGCCATCTTGCAAGGCATCCTGTCCTTTCCCTAATCTCCTTCCACCCTCTTTTCAGCTTTGGGATTCTTCCCACAATTAAGGACTGCAACAGTGAAACATGAAGAACATAGTACAGTTGTGTACACTTACCATAAATGTAGATGTTTCAGTGTATTCACTGTTGCAGTCTTCTTTCCATCCCTCCTTCCCATTTGCCTATTAGGTAGTCTACTTATAATTTCCTTTTAGCCAAAGGAAACCCTCTTAGCCTTTCTTCCTGTATGGGTTCTCTTCCTCAGTTCCCTAAGCTTACTTGGGGCTGCTTTCTCGTAGGGGACAAGAAAAAACTGATTTCATGATGTAGGCTGGCTGCCTGTATACCCAAGCGTACTGATGTTGGTTAGGGCGTCTGCCAGCCTTAGGAGGAGGAAAGAATTTTTCTGGTAGTCTGACCGGTCAAGGGCTTGCATGGCAGGAAATCCCACAAGTCAGGACTGCAACAGTGAATACACGTCAACATCTACATTTATGGTAAGTTTATACAACTGTACTTTCCAGTAATTTCTTCTTGTCTGCCATTTATGTGTTATTTTGAGTTGTGTTCTATTAACTTCCACAAAAAATAGTAGTACAGTTCGGTACCAATGAAGGCTGTCTTCCAAAACCACAAAATCAAAGCCACACTCCACAAAATCCACTCGTTTTTCACAGATAAGACACTGTTTATTGGACAAATAGAACTCAGTAAAATGGATTTAGCGCTTTCGTCTCCACACTGGAGACCTCTTCAGAATCAATTAGAAGCACCTCTCCCATTCCTTTTATACATCCATTGGGGAGTACTAATTGAAACAATTACACAATTAATCAATTAAATAGTTCCAAAAATACATAGTGAAATGCAGTTGGAGTCAGAAAATGTCAATACAGCTTATATATATATATATATATATATATATATATATATATATATATAAAATATATAACTTCTCTATAAAAATGTATATGTGTATACCTTCTCTATAAAAATAATCTATAAATTATCTATAAATTAAATAGAATTGATGTGTTGTATTACACATGATACACCAACACTTTTGTGTAAAAGTGTATAAATATATTGAGATATAAATATATAAAAAATATATATATATGAAAAATATATATGAAATGTTGAGTAAAATATACGTACAAATACTAAACAGAATACAAAAAGACAGACATTAAAATGTTCAGAATATAAGGTTTTAAAAAACATATAAAATCAATATAAGGTTGATATAAAATTGATAATGTGTACTAAAAGTTCTAACCACTAGGGTACATAAATAACAACATTAATATTGATTTCTAAAATCTATGAAGTGTTTTTAATGTATTTTAAGATTTATGTCTCTTAGGGTCTTCTGATAAAATTTTTAGGGCTGGTGTAATTGAAATGTGGTCGTTAAGACCCTTACCACTACAAGCATCAAGTTTAAGTTGCCATATCATCTCTCTATATGCTAGTTTGGTCTCCCAATCACCACCTCTCTCAAAATGTAAAACTTCTTCAAGGACCCAAAACTTAAAATTAGCTTCATGACATGTTTGTGAATGTCTAAAAAGTGCATTATTTTCATTCTTCCGGTTGATATCCCTCATGTGTTCATATATTCTTTTCCTTAGATGTCGCTCTATAGATACATTTCTTAGATGTTAAGTTACAAAAGAACTATGAAGCCAAAAGTTACAAATCTACAATTTATAGGAAAGAATATCACTCCAATGCATATTTACACTTTGATAGTGACCATCCAGCCCAACTAAAAAGAAATATTGTAAAGGGACAGATGATTAGGGCAGCCAGAATGACATGTGACAAAGATGATTTCCTTTGTGAAATTGATATGATACAAAATATGTTTCAAAAAAGAGGTTACCCTCTTGAGTTAACACAACCCATCAAAGAATACGTGGTAGATAGATGGGGTACAATTTATATACCCTTATTAAACAATGTTAACAATAATAATACAAACAATATAATAGATGTGGTGAGTTACGGTAATGGAGTTCCTAAACAGGTGAATAGTAAGCATTCATTGCCCTAGATGACCCTTACTCACTATAACGGTATAGGATGGCTCAAAAAATGCATTAACGAGACCTGGGAAATGTTCAAAGCTATGCCCACCTGTGTTATGGTTTTCCAAAATAAGTTGACATATAGTTTTAGGAGGAATAATAATTTGAAGAATATTTTGGAGAGCAGAAAAGATAATAATGAGAGTGGAACTGTTTCGAAGAAAAAGGGCACTTTCAGATGTGGGAGATGCCCACAATGTCCATTTATAGCAGGTGAAAAAGTGCTTTTAATTCCCACACAAAGAACAACATTGAGGTCTAAAAAGTATAGTAGTTGTTACACCAAAGGGGTGGTATACCTAGTTTATTGTAAATTCTGTTGGGCATACTACATTGGCAAAACAGAGCGACATCTAAGGAAAAGAATATATGAACACATGAGGGATATCAACCGGAAGAATGAAAATAATGCACTTTTTAGACATTCACAAACATGTCATGAAGCTAATTTTAAGTTTTGGGTCCTTGAAGAAGTTTTACATTTTGAGAGAGGTGGTGATTGGGAGACCAAACTAGCATATAGAGAGATGATATGGCAACTTAAACTTGATGCTTGTAGTGGTAAGGGTCTTAACGACCACATTTCAATTACACCAGCCCTAAAAATTTTATCAGAAGACCCTAAGAGACATAAATCTTAAAATACATTAAAAACACTTCATAGATTTTAGAAATCAATATTAATGTTGGTATTTATGTACCCTAGTGGTTAGAATTTTTAGTACACATTATCAATTTTATATCAACCTTATATTGATTTTATATGTTTTTTTAAAACCTTATATTCTGAACATTTTAATGTCTGTCTTTTTGTATTCTGTTTAGTATTTGTACGTATATTTTACTCAACATTTCATATATATTTTTCATATATATATATTTTTTATATATTTATATCTCAATATATTTATACACTTTTACACAAAAGTGTTGGTGTATCATGTGTAATACAACACATCAATTCTATTTAATTTATAGATAATTTATAGATAATTTATAGATTATTTTTATAGAGAAGGTATACACATATACATTTTTATAGAGAAGTTATATATTTTATATGGATCACCTTTATATCCTCGAAATCGCGTTTCGCAGACACACTAATCACCGACACCAAAAGACCGACAACAAAAAATACCGACAACGCAAAACACCGAAAACCATTACACCAACACACTACACGTAAACAACACAGTACACTACATAACATATCCACTATCCCTAACCCAAACCCTAACCCTAAGGTCCGACACTACCGCACACTTTACCCTACCTGCACCCTAACCCTAACTCACTTACCCACCCCTAACCCCAAGATCCGACACTACCGCACACTCACCCTACCTGCACCCTAACCCTAACTCACTTACCCACCCCTAACCCCAAGGTCCGACACTACCGCACACTCACCCTACCTGCACCCTAACCCTAACTCACTTAACCCACCCCTAAACCCACAGTCCCTCACTATCGCACACACACCCTACCTGCACCCTAACCCTAACTCACTTAACCCACCCCTAAACCCACAGTCCCTCACTATCGCACACTTACCTGTCCGCTCCCTAACACTAAATCCCTCACTCGATCGCACACTTACCGAGTCCGTCGGGTTCTCACCTTGTCGGTCATGTGCGTTGTCGGTGTTTTCGTCCCGTCGGATTCTGTGTCGGCGAAACGCATTGTCGGGCATCTGAAGGTGACCCATTTTATATATATATATATATATATATATATATATATATATATATATATATAAGCTGTATTGACATTTTCTGACTCCAACTGCATTTCACTATGTATTTTTGGAACTATTTAATTGATTAATTGTGTAATTGTTTCAATTAGTACTTCCCAATGGATGCATAAAAGGAATGGGAGAGGTGCTTCTAATTGATTCTGAAGAGGTCTCCAGTGTGGAGACAAAAGCGCTAAATCCATTTTACTGAGTTCTATTTGTCCAATAAACAGTGTCTTATCTGTGAAAAACGAGTGGATTTTGTGGAGTGTGGCTTTGATTTCGTGGTTTTGGAAGACAGCCTTCATTGGTACCGAACTGTACTACTATTTTTTGTGGAAGTCTATCTTTTCGTTTTCATTCTATTAACTTCCCTTATAAGGTATGACCCAGTGTGAGGAGATCCATTCTGATTAACCAACAGGATTGAAACTATAAGCTTTCAGTCAGCTGAACATGTAAAATTTTCCCAGGCTACCAGGCTTCACTTTATCCATGAATGCTATGCCAGTAAGCTTCTTTTCCATATCTCTTTTGCCACCGAAAACTTACATCAGAGAAATGACCACAGTATATTTACCTGTACAAAAGTTATATTTGAATAAAAAAATCATATTTTCTTATGTTCCCATTTTGTATTGAATTGATAATCTGCTTTTCTGTTTGTGGTTGACATCTAAGATCAGGGTTTACTTTTATTTGCCTTTTCAGGCATTTTCCTTATTTGCCAACACTCATTTGCATCATTACTATTTTTACTCTTACAGTTTTCAAGTTGTTTTTTTAGTTATAGATTTGTGAAAAAGCTTCTAGATAGTACGTTAAAGAATTGTTGCTTATCATTATGTTGGTGTTATCAGTTTCTTTTTTGTCTCAAAATGTTGATTTGTAAAACATTTTCAAAGTTGTTGCTTGTTACTCTTCTTGTTAGTGAGTTTGTTATACTGAACTTTAATCAGAGAATCAGAAATGTAGATATGGCCATTGTCATATGTTATTCAAAAAAAAATCTGCCTCGTGATAGGCACACTGTTTTTTTATTTTGGTGAAAGACGTTTCAGTACATAATGTGAATTTTATGAATCTGTGAAAACTCTGACGATTAGATAAAAAGAAAAAAAGTAGTGGTACTTTGATTGACAAATCAATATCTGCTCCCGAAGGGACTTTTCAGTGTTGATTCATTCTCTGGATTGACTCTATCAGCCCCAAGGACCAAGTCTGACACAGTTCCACTAAACACAAACAGAAAGATGGGAATCTTCAAAACAAAAGGAAGAACAGAAGGAAGCATAGAAGTGACAGGACTGATAATTTTTGTCAGTTTTCTCCTGCTGCATTTCACAAGAAACAGGGCAGATGATTTCTGTAACATTACCTATACGCTGTCACCTTCTAGGACATCAGAGTTACCTGTTACTGTTGTTGGATTTTCTTCTGTCTAAATGGTCAGACAAAACCATGTTTGTTGTCAGACCCTGAAATGAGAAAAATCTGTAATTCTAGGTCATAGTCAGTAATGTCTATGAAGTCTTTCAGAAGGCACTCATTCATTAACATCAACTGTAAATTATTTTTATTTATTTATTTTTTTTGTAATTTATTTGTTAACCAGTTAAGGCCACTGGACTCAAATGTCTCCTTTCAAGGGTGACTTGAGAGCAGTGTTTAAGTTTCTTGATTAGAGTCGCAGAGTAGACAGTTGGCAGCTGAATGAATCAAACCTTCAACTGCAGTGTGCAGTTTATTAATAGGTTATAGCCTTAATCCTCTGCACTAACTGCCAAGACCAGTGTTTCTTGCCTCTTTTCCCTGTGGTACCAGGACAAGCGGAAGTTTTTTCTTTCTGCCTTCTTTTTTTTCTGATTGTTCATCCCATATCTCATCACCAGTCACTGTTTTGGCACCTATTCTGATGTGGCTGGGCTCAAACCTTCTGGAATCACAATTAACAGATGTCATTGTCTGTTGCGGTCTCAGTTTTAGGGCTACATTCTCTTGGGTCAACACAAACAGAAGGTTATAAATCAAAGTGGGAAGGGATGATGATGAAACTGGAAAGTTCAAGAAATAAGGAGAGATTAGGAGTTTGGATGTATTTTCTCAAGGAGAACAACAACCATACAGAATATTGTATTCATAAAGATGCAGAAAGTGTTTTAAAGAACTAAGCCAGCACAGGAGTGGAGAAATGAAATTTTGCCATAAAGGATGACTGCAAGTAGAGGTGCAGAAATTATGCAGGAGGGAGCTAGAAATTACTGGACAAAATTGTCAAAGAAACCAAGAACTCGGGAGCAAATAACTAATGAAGGAAAGGTAATAGGTTTGTTGAGACTAAGCAGATGTTTGGATTGCAGGGTAGAGACCACCTTCACTATCAGGGATCAACATCAAGAGTATAGGCAAAGTGAAAGAGATAGGTTAGAGCTGAGTGAAAGACCAGCTCTGGTAGGGTTTTTAGTTCAGTCTAGAGTAGAAGCTGCTGTTAAAATGGGATAGTTAGTAAGTCATATAAAATATTGTGCAGTATCTACAAGAGTCAATCAGAGGAGGTTAGAAGAGATTGGGAAGAGAGACTGGAATGGCAGTTTACAATGGAACAATAGGGGAACAACTCTATGGCTCCTAAGTATGCAACATTATACAGAAGGTTTAGGATTTGCTTGGAAATGTTTGCATAGCTATTTTTATATCCCAAGTAGATTTCAGAAAGTTTGTTTCCCTCAGGTAGATAGCAAATCCTGGAAGTGTGAAGGAAAAGAGAGAGAAAGCGGTAACTGAGAACATGTTTTTTTTTTTTTGGGGGTGTTGAGCTGGAAGATTTAAAAAACTCTCTACAGCATTCCAAGATGGTCGCCGACTAGAGTGCCCCTTATTCCCGGTGCTCCTCACATCCCAGTTAATTACTGGCTTTTTAAACATATTTATAGCTGTTATTTCTTGAAGATTTCTACATAGAAAGATTAAGGATCGTTAATACTTCGTTCTGACTGGGTTTATTTTGAAATACAATCAAATTTTCTCTTCATTTTACTTCAAAATATTTTTTAGTCTATACAATCTCCTGCCACGCGCTTACAGAAGGAGTTTAACTGTGCAATCTATTTGGCTGCCAAATTTGTTTCGTGGGTATGGCTGGTACTTCAGACAATATGGAAACTCAAGCAACTAAGGCAAAAATTTCCACTATACTTTCTCCTGAGAAAGACACTGGCTCAAAACGTTTAAAGACCTCTAAACAAATCTCTGACACTAGTAAATCCAGCACCAAGGACAGAAACGATACTGGCTTCCATCTCAAAGATTTGAAGTTAGCGCTTCAACCTCTTCAAACTGCCATTCAGGGTTTTTCGGAACAACTCACAGAATTTGGTACAAACCTTAAACTTATTTCAAATAGAATGGACATTCTTGAGAATAAAAACCAAGTGATAGAAATGCGAGTTGATTCCATAGACAATGTTTTAAAATCTAAAGATGCCCTTTTAGCGGAGATGCAGGCAAAGATACTAGACTTAGAGGCGAGAAGTCGCCGTAACAATGTAATAATAAGAGGGCTTCCCGAAATATATGAAAATAATAATCTCCTAACAGTTACCAAACAAATCTTTGGGGCATTGTTAAATCAAGAGTCAAGCCCTGATTCCCTGATTGTCGAAAGAGCACATAGAGCGCTGCATGTTCGTCAGGATTCTGTAGTACCAAGACTCATATATACTAAACTCCTAAATTTTCAGGACACTCAAAAAATCCTGGCTGCAGCAAGAAGTAAGAAGATTTTTATGTGGAACAAACACAAACTGTCTTTTTCACAAGACTTGCCTCTTCAAATAAAAATATGTAGGCAAAAGTTGTCACCATTTTGTGCTGACTTGATCAAACGTGGAATCAAATTCCAAATGCGCTACCCTAACACGTTGACATTTACATACAAAGACATTAAACATTCAGCAAAAGATCCTAAAGAAGCGAAAGGCATTTTTATGAAGTTGTTCAATGAGACTCCCGCTTTAACCTTGTAAAATGCTAACAATGTTACATATGATACATGCTCTTGTTTGAGTGCCTTAATGCTACAAAGATAGCATACTGTCTGTTTGTAAGTGAGAGATATTGGTTTCTGGCTATTAATTTTTCTGGTTCCTAGCTAATGGTAGCGCATCATCGGAGCTCTACGAAGTAGAGAGCTTCACAGTCAGAAGCAGCTTCATTTGTCTTTTGATGGGTGAGTTACGCTCTAAACTTCATTTGGTATACTAATACTCACCTATTTAATTTTTCCAAGGCATGGTTCTGTCATATTGCTACCACAGATGTGTGGTCGAGGTGTGAAATGTTGAAGATTGTGTGTTCAGCAGTGCCTGATTCAGAGTGGTTCGTCTGTTTAGTGCTTCCTTTAACATCCAGTCTCCAAGTCTGAGGCAAACTAAAATGCTGGTATACTCAGGGAGTTGTTTCATGATAGTCGAAACACCCTCAAGTACATAATGGCGATCCTCGAACAAATAATCAGGCTTTATCTTTTCGAGTTCAACTGTATAAGCATGTGAAGATCGCTGGACACTTTGACGAGACTTACAGAATTTTTTTTAAAATTCACTCTTGTGGATTTATGACATCTTTTTTCTGAATGACAGATTGTACCTATGTTTCATACATGTTTTTTTTTTCTCTTTTTTGTATACTCGTGTGCATTATTTAGTTGGTATTGAGCAATAAGATTTTTCACCATTCGCTCACTTCCGTAGTTGCTACGGGCAATAGAGGTACAATAACTCACAATGTTAATGTCTTGCTGGACATTGATGGGGTATTGCTTATATTGTTCTATGGAGTATCTTTTAATACAAATTAGGATAACTTATGTAAATACTTTATTTACTCAATGTCTGGAGCAAATTTAATTCCTCTAGCCTTGTCATCTTTTAATATGCGTGTATAAAGAACTTACACGCGTGAGTTAGTTTTTTTTAAATTATATAGATTGTATTTCTAATATGATTCATATAGGATGCACAAGCTAGTTAATTCTTTCTTTATTTTAATGAAATGATAGACTTATAATAGTAATGTCTTATTATTATGCAGTTCTCCTTTATTGATACATTCTACAGCTGTTTTAGGAATTGTTATAAATATAGCTTGTGTGTCACAGCTGGAGTGTCACATTCATATATTTTTATTTTTAATGTAATTTAAAGCTAAATACATGATTTTATTTGTATCTATTATAATTTTAAATAGATTTATAGGAGTATGGGAGTATATTTCTGTAGGGGTTCATGCTGGTTGGACATCTTGCTATTTATAGTTATGTAAATATGTATAGTTTGGTTATTTTGTTAATAGTCCTTATTAGGACTTTTTGTAATTCTACTTTATGTATTTACGATATAATGGTAACCAGTTTTTTACCGTTCTTATTTTATCATTTCTGTTTGTCTTTTATAAGTCAGTGGGGGTGGTTAGGCACCGGGGGAGTCTTGAGGGATTACCTTGTAATAATATATATAAAAATCTTAATTCTAAATATTGCTCAAAACACTATATTTAGTAGGATTGAATCTAATATTATGTGCAACATACTAATGATACATATTACATTTTCCTTTTTCCTTACAATCTGATTTACAGAAGATGAGTTTATTGAACATTGACTCATGGAATGTGAGAGGGATGAATAATAAAGCTAAGAAATCTCTAATACATCATTTAATTTTCAAATCCCAAGCCAATATTTGTTTCTTACAAGAAACTCATTTACCCAGAAATGAATGGTTTAAAGATGGGAATAAAAGGTGGATTAGAAAAATAATAGCGGCTGGAGATTCTTCTAATTCTAAAGGGGTGGCCATTTTCATCAAACAGACCTTTCAGGGGGTCATTATTGAGGAAGATTACAACAATAATGGTAGATGGTGTTACTTTACTACCAAAATACATAATCTTGACAAACCTTTTTTATTCTTAAACATCTATGGACCTTGTAATCTTCAACACATTTTCATTCTTCAGATTTATAATATTATTTCATCTTTTAAAGATCATTATATCATAGTCGGGGGAGACTGGAATGCTATTATTAATCCAATTTTGGATCGTACTAGTAACTCGTCCTCATATAATCATCAAGCATCCATTGCACTTGAGGAACTTATGTTAGATCTTGATCTTATAGACCCATTACAATTCACTAATTACTCTACTAAGAAAGACATATTCACATATTATTCAAAATGCTACAACACATGGTCAAGGTTAGATTTCTTTCTTGTATCAGCTACCATATCTCACTTTATAACTAATTTTTCTATTGAGCCGAGGTTTCTCTCAGATCACTCAAGAATTTTGTTAAACTTATACATAGCTTCAAATACCCCTTTATCATCAAAATGCAGTAAGTGGACATTAAATAATAATTTGCTATCTAATATGGAAATCAAAATATTATGTTCTGAAATAATTCAGGAAATGGATTTAAACCTAGAGTCAACTAAGATTCCATATGATATTCAATGGGCTGCATGCAAGGCTAAAATAAGGGGGATGCTTATTAGTAAGGCTTCATTTCTCAAAAAATATTATAGAAATAAAGAGCTTTTTCTTAAAAATAATATTCAATCCCTTGAAAATAATTACAGAATGAACCCTATTCCTTCAATTTATAAGCAATTAATAGATTCTCAAAAGCAATTGCTTCTTTTACATCAGCACAATCTTTCTATATTAGAACAAAAGCTTTTAGCTACTTATTCTGAATGGGCTCAGGTGCCTTCTAAAGCTCTTGCACGGATAATTAAAAATAACCTTACCAGACATAAGATATCGCCCATACAATTCAAAAAACAGTTATATAGTACTGATAAAGATATATTGTTAATTTTCACTTCTTTATACACAGACTTATATTCTAAGACCCCTAATCCTACAACTAAGAATCATATTAATGACTTTCTGGGTTCTATTGTATTTCCCAAATTGAGTGATGAATGTCAGAAATCTCTATCAGCTCCTTTAACTATTCAGGAAATTTCTGAGTCTATTGACAGACTCAAAAATGGTAAATCACCTGGCCCTGATGGTTACACAGCTGAATTCTTTAAAGCTTTCAAAACAGAATTAGTCCCCTTCCTCTTTAAAGTATATAACTATATACAAACTAATAACATTTCCGATTTGCATTGGAACACTTCAAAATCCATTTTAATTCTGTAAAACAATAAAGATAAATTAGATCCACACAATTATAGGCCCATTGCATTAATTAATATAGATATTAAAATTTTAGCCTCTATCCTTTCTAATAGATTAAAAAAGGTTTTACCATTTATAATTTCTTCAGAGCAATCAGGCTTTATGTCCCATAAGCATGCATGGGATAATACTTTAACTTTAGAATCCATAATACATTTCACCAAATTTAATAAGAACCCTCTCTATGCATTGTTTCTTGATGCTTCGAAGGCCTTTGACAGAGTGAATTGGGAATTTTTATTTCAAACTATGATTTGTTTTAATCTACCTACTACTTTTATAAATTTCATTAGAATGTTATATAAAGACTCCTCTACCATATTGCATATAAATGGATGTACATCTAAACCGATTAAAATTACTAGTGGTACAAGGCAAGGATGCCCGCTTTCTCCCTTTCTTTTTAATTTATATATTGAGCCTTTATTACTTTATCTAGCACAAAAATCTTTTCATAAAATTCCTAGATTATTAAATACAAATCTGCTTTTGTCAGCATTTGTGGATGACCTTGTCATTTATTTTCAAACACCTATTACTGATCTTAAAAAACTGATTAACTGTCTAGATTTATTTTCACTAGCCTCAGATTATCACATTAATTCAAATAAAACCCATATTCTCCCGATTAACCCTTTAGCTCATAAGATATATTTTTTTCAGGACTCCCCTTTCAAAAGTATGTATGGAGTTAAATACTTAGGTATCCATATTGAACATAACAGCTTATCCACATTTCAAAATAACTTAGCTAAGCTATGGTCTTCAATATTGTTGGATTTACGCAGATGGGAAATTCTAAATTTATCACTTTTATCTAAAGCTGCTATAATTAAGATGAATATTTTGCCCAAACTTCTTTTTCAATTTAATTCCTCAGATCAAATTATTCCTAAAAATTTTTTTGATAAAGTTAATAAAGAATTAGCCAAATTTATATGGTATCCTAGATCCGTTAGGATTTCTTACTCCAAATTGACAATACATAAAAATAAGGGAGGGTTGGGTTTGCCTAACTTTTATTTATATTATCTAATTATTTCAGCTAACAAACTTTTAGTTATCTCCAGAATGAATCCTTCTAATTACAATCATTATCCCAATTGGGTGAAATTATGGCATCAATACATTATATCCAAAAATATTAATCCTGCAGTTCTTCCTTTCCTACCTACGGATATCATAAACACTCTTAAAATTTCTAATTTCCTAAAACATAAAGCAAAAGCTTTCCAAGAGATTTTGAAACTCATTAACCTAGATGCTGTCTCACATGTACTTCAGCCTTTTCACTTAAATCCAAACTTTAAATTAAATGATAACCTTTTGATCTCACAAAATTTCCCCGAATCAAAAATCTCAAGGTTTGGGATCTTTTGAATTATAAAGATAAACCTTTGTCAGATATACGTAAGTTACTTAAGGTTAATCTCACTTATACCACAACTTTACGTCAATTAAGAGAATTAGCTTTGACTAAATTGGACCATATAAATCCGAAGAAACAAGATCTTAATAATCTAGACACGATAATCCAAACACTTTTGCTTCCTAATAAAATGCTATCCAAATCATACAAGTTATTAAGTAATTTAATACAAGATTCCCAATGTCTCTTTTCCAATTTTTGGGATGAACACAACCCTAATCTATCAGTAGATCAGAAAATATCCGCTATTAAGATCACTCTAGATTATTCACCTTTTAAAAAATTGTTTTATACCCAACTGATGATCAACAATAATGCGTATCTCACACCCTCTAAACTCAACAAATTCAATGCTAGTAAGTCTTCTTCATGTCCGTGCTGTGCTTTTCCGAAAGCGGATCTTCTACACATTTTTTGGTTTTGCAATCATTCACATAAACTTTGGACTTCTTTGAGAGTGAGACTACAGAGAATGGGATACCACAAATCCACTTTAACTTGGGAATTAGCTATCCTTCATATTCCTATACTACAGTTATCTAAACTAGATACACATGTGATTATTTATATTTGCTCATTGATAAAATTTTACATTTCAAAAAACTGGCTTGACCGCACCAAATTAAATTGGAATGGTTTTAGATCTTTAGCTCACTCTTATATTGCTGCACATAAAACTTTGGCAAAGAGTCCTAAAAAAATAGCTTTTAACAATAAAGCAATTGACAAAGTGTTATTTATCATTAACAGTGATTAGTGGTCTTGTCTTGTTGGTATGTTGCATAATTTTTTACTACCCTTAATCTTGCTTTTTTAAATCTCTCTAGAGTTTTAAATACATTATAATAATATTTCCTATGGTTACCATTTCTCTTACATGTTGTATATAGTTATAGTTGTTTAGTTGATATTTTTAGTTCTATGCTCTCCTATATAAGCTTGTATAACTTTAACAAATTCCTATCTAAAAGTTTATAATATGTGGTTTATATCGATCTGATGTTATGTTTAGTAAATAATAATTTAATAAAGAGATTTTTGAGAAAAAAAAACCTCTCTACAGCATACTGTGTCTGGAAAGTTGAGTAAGCAAATGGCTAAGGAAATTATTATTTTGAGCTGCGACAACAAGATGTGACTCTTTTAAAAGAGAAAAATTAGAGATGGAATCTTTAGAAAAAAAAAAAACAGAACAAAATAAGTAAAAATTAATGGAATTTGTAGGAAGAATTCATGAAGAACAGTGTTTATCAGCAGGAGAAATGAGGTTTGAGGGAAGGCAGGAATTGATTATTTTTAATGTTTGAGTAAATGTTTGTTACAAAGAAAAAAACATATGTACTGTGTATAATGCATGAATATTAAAAATATTAATATGGCTTGTTTTCTTTTCTGTTAATGTATGTGTGCCTGTGTCTTAATGGTAATTTAATAAAAGTATTTAAAAAGTAATACAGATCTAAACCAACTGGAGATAGAATCATTAGAGAATGGAAGGAGCAAATTACAGAGAAAACATGGAATTTGTTGTGTCAACGCATACAGAACAATGTTCAGGAGGAGGAGTGAAATTTAAGGGAAGGCAAGAATTGAGCAAGTTACGTTAATATTGGAGTGAATGAAATTTCTTAAAAAGAAAACACATTTTTATTCTGCTTGAAACAAATAATGATGTTATGGTTTGTTTTCTTTTCTTTTATAGAAAATGTACCCGTGTCATATTTTAAAAAAAAAATGTCATTTTAAATAAAAATGTTAAAAAATAAGATTATAATGCAACCACCCTCAATGCATCCTTTGATGAATTTCCCCTTTTAGCACCAACAGTTAAGGAAAAGCTGTGCAATATGGAGAAAGAGAGAAGACCCCTTAGCACCCCTTTTCATGGATGTAAAGATTCCACTTCAATTGTGGTACTGGTGTGGTCAAAATTAGCAGTGTAATCAAAAATCTTGAAGAAACGAACAGGGCCATGTAAACTTATATAATGGATACAGAACCAGAGGTAAGAACTACCAGCAGCAGCAGGATATCTACTTTTTTTCCTTCTGTGGGATAGCAGTCAATCTCTCAGGCCATAAGGCCTGACTGTCATACTGTGGAGGTTGTTGGGAGACTTGTTTTCCTCAGCTTGGATGCATGGCTCACTATCATGCATGACATACAGATTCAGGCAATGTGCAGAGGCTACGTGATTCCCTTCCAAACCCTTTCCCTGCCCACTCTGTCCCATTGCCAGACATCTAACCTCATCAAGTGTGGTTAAAAAAAATAAGATCTAAAACATCATTAGCAAAAGAAGCATCAAGAATGACTCAACTTACCAGAAAGGGTCTAGTTATAACTCCAGATTATTTTTAGTTCCAGAAAAGACAAAGGATCTGAGGATGATTTTAGATTTAAGTGGCCTGACTTTTTCCTTCAAGTGACCATTCCAGACAGTCATGATGCAGTCCAGCTTTCCTTTCTTGCAAGGAGGAGACCAGATATGTTTTTTTTTGGTCTCCAAGACACCTATCTGCATGTCATGATTACCAAGGAGTCCATAACATTTGTATATTTCCTGGAAGGAGACCATCATTATTGGTTTGAGACTGTTTCATTCAGTCTCATCTTAGCCATCAGTGCATACCTCCCAACCTCTTAGAGCAAGAAATCTGGACAAAATCATAAATAATGGTTGGATAAAGACTCCAAAATAGGGACAGTTTTTAAATATCACTCTTACAAACTTAGAAAGTTGATAGAATAACAGGTTTTGTGTTAGCATGAATTTTCTGAAGGTTATGAAGTCGGAAGCTCCAATGTCTGCCATTATTTTCAGGCTTCAGTCTTTAATAACTTTCCAATGATTTGCCAGAAAACCACAGTTTTATGAAATATGGACTGTAAATATGAGGCAAAAATCTGGATATTCTGCGAAAGTGTATACTGTTGAGATGCATATCTGTAGTTGCAGTGATCCAGAAGCTGCAAGTATTAAAGGTGTTTCCATACTTAGATGACTGACCGCTGGCTGCATTAACTTTAGACAAGGCTGGGTGAAGCTCAGGTATTTCTACTGAGTCTTTCCAGTCCCTGAAAATAAAAGTGAACACTGCAAAGTCCCAGTTGAAGCTCTCGCAGACACTAACCTTCATAACAGTCAGCTTAGATGCTGTGTTCAGCAAAGCATATCATCCTTCAAAACAGGATTCTTACTATGCAGACTGCAGTGTTCCATATTGTTCACTTTTTTCTCAGTCACACGAGTTCTCTGTTGTACTGGGCCACTTGGCAGTTGCAATCTAAATGGTCTGCCATGCAAAATTCCATGAGGGTCCTCCAGTGGACTGTAAACGTACAATGGTTTCTGTTAAAGGATCCCATTTCTTTTTGGATAAAGAGTTTCAAGGCATGTAGTACTGATTTATAATAGTTTCATATGCCAAATCTTACTGTGGACAGTCATTTTCAAATTCCAGCCCCTGATGTTCTTGGTGTTTCACTGTTGCAGTCATCACATTTGGGTTATCTGCCTGCAGGTTGCTCTCAGTTGGCCCGAATACCAGAGTCTTGGGATTTCTGCATCGGATGCTGTCGCTTCTTCTATGACATCAGGTCGTAAGGGGTATAAAACATGCAGCCGACATCATTACATCAGCTTTTCTTGCCGCGGGGGAGCCCGGAGCAGAAGCAGTTCGCAAGTGCCGGTGAGCCGCTACCTGAAATTTTTCTTTTTCGAGTTTTAAACCTGAAGTCTTCTAAAGCCAAGTATCCTGTTGGGGATCCTTTTTTCTTGCTCTAACCAATATCAGAAAAATTTAACAATTGTCTTGCCTGTGGAAAGCGAATGCCTCACAGAGATTTTCATTCTTACTGCGTCACCAGTTTAGACTCAGACCACAACATTCCTCACTGTTGGTTTTGTGCCTTGTTCAACGCCCGAACTATTCATCGTCGGGCTATCTTTGTCGCTAAATTCTTTCGCTGTCATTCTTCGTATTCCGAAATGGCTTCATTAAGCCATCCAAATACCGATCTTCTGAAAAACATAAGGATAAAAGACAGAGACAGACCGGATAGGTCCAAAACTGCTGACAATGCTTCCGTTAAGCTAGTTGCCAGTCCGCCGGTACTCAGTGAGGTGCTTTCGCAGCCCCTGATACCCACTTCTACAGATTCACAGGCCTCTACTGAGACCCATTCGGAGTCCTGTATGCCACAAGATGCTTCTTCGACTATGGAACCTGCGGATGTCTCTACCTTGGATGGGTCCGGAGCCGCTGTGCAGGCACCGGCTTCTGAGGGTGTATTCAGACCTTCCGATGTTCGTATTAAACCGACTACTTTGTTTTTGACTAAAACTTCCGAATTTCTGAGGCCCAGAGTTCGCACTACACCTAGGACACTGATGACCAAAGTGCATTCTCAAGCTCCCATGCCTCAGAAATGCTTAGAGTGGCTGAAGACCTTATTACTTTAATTAGGGGAAGCCAGCCTTCCCTCTCTAAAAGACAAAGAATTGATTTTCCTTTTGATTCTACAGACCATGAGTCCGATGACTCTGACCCCTCTGATTACCAGGACATACCCTTCTCCACCTGTGAGGATTCAGATGCAGAGGAGTCCATTCCCTCTGCCTCCCCTCCAGAGGACTTTTCTTTCGATGAAACCTTACATATCTTAAGAGAGCATTTCTGCTAGGAATGCCAGGACTACCCACCGTCCAAAAAGAGACTTAGGGAATTTTTAGACTTGCCTCAGCATAGGCCTCTAGCTATACCCCCTGTCCTGGATATTGTAGATGATGTCTACATGGAATCAAGTCTTACCCCTGATACTTTGGCTCCAGCCCCTAGAAAGACTGACAGGTACTACAGAGTACCTGACTCTCGCAAATTTATTTTAAAAAATCCTACTGCGGATCCAGAGACCATTTCCCAGGGACCTAAAGGTATTAAGGCTACTACAGCCAAAAACCCTACCCCTTTGGACAGGGATTCTAGGGCTTTAGACAGATGAGGTAAGAAGGTATATACCTCTGCAACTCTTGCCATCCGGGCTTTAAATTGCCAATTTCACATGTTGAAGTACCAGCAGCATATTATGGAACTAATTAAACAAAAAATGTTGTTGATTCCTGATTGTGCAGAAAATAACGATTTACAAGAGTTACTGCATTCTGCAAACCAAGTTGGTAAACATACTTTGCAGTGTGGTTTTGATGCATTAGAAGCATCCTGCAGGGCTGCTGTCACTGGGTCTGTTCTGAGAAGGCATGCTTGGCTGAAGGAACAAATCTTGCCAGACCATGTCAAAGCAAAATTACTAGATACTCCATTAAACCAAGAATGTTTGTTTGGCACAAAAGCAGAAGAAGTTCTTAAAAAGATGGAGGAAAAAGCTAAATCTATGCAAAATGTTAAAGATTTCTTACAGGTACAGCCACTGTAAGTAAGTACATTAAGTAGGCATCGGCCTTCAAAAACTGGTCTTTTCCAGTCCCTCCCAGGCCTTCTCAGTCCAAACCCAAGGGCAATAGACCACAAAGACTACAGTCTCAGGGTATGCACAGATCTAAACAATGGAGTGCTCCCACCTCAAAAACAGGGAGTGGTAAGCCACCCTCGTATGGAAAAAGTTCACAATGACTTGCCCTCCATCCTGCCAAGCCATGCCCACGTACTTGCACCCCTAGGAGGAAAACTCACCCTGCATGCACAAAACTGGGAATACATTACCCAGGACCGATGGGTCTTAAACATTGTATCCCAGGGATACAGATTCTACTTCCACTCACTGCCAACCCCAAGCGGATTACCAGACCTTCCTCCAAACCAGTGGGCAGAGGCCCAAAAGCAAGTACTTTCTCTTCTCAGTATCAGGGATATTCAACCTGTGCCAACAGAGCAAAGGGGGCATGGTTTCTACTCCAGACTGTTTCTGGTGCCCAGAAAAGAAAACTCTTGGTGCCCTATTCTGGATCTGTCGATTCTCAACACCTTCCTGGAGGTCCCAAAGTTCAAAATGTTTACACTCCAACAGCTGCTTCCTATGCTAGCCAAGGACTCTGGGTCACCCTAGACTTAAAAGAAGCTTATCTGCACATCCCCATAAGGGAATCTTGCAATATCTACATTTGCCTCTTTTGTGTTAGTAGGGGGTATTATCTAGGACAGACAGTTAAAGGTATTTGTTGTATGATAATAGACTGAGGCCAGTTTGTATGTCAGTGTTTTGGAGATCATGGTGGTCCTTTTCACTGTGTAAATGCACTAGGGCTTCTTATCCCAAGGTATAGTTGCCATTCATACTAACATGGCTGTGGTTTGGTACATAAGCAAAAGTGTAATGAGAGCATGGGGACGGCCAATGTCAAAGGTCATTTTCTGATAGCCACTCATATTCCTGGGAAGACCAGTTTTCTGTTGTACAGTCAAATTTGCTGATGCCTCGTAGGTGGCCTCTCAGCCTTTCTGTAAAGCAAAAGCTTGTCATTTGCTGTGGAAACTTCCCGGCAGTGTCCTTACATCTCCAACAAATGCCAAATGAAGCAACTTCAATTCCGTCATCACTTTTGGGGGGGGGGGAGCCAAAGGATTCTATCATTCAGAAATGTCCCTCCTCAGACCGTTTCCTCTTAATCCAAAGTACATTCAGAAAGCAAGGCTGAATGATTCCAAAGGTTATTCTCTTAGCTCTGATCTGACATTGCAAGTGTGGCTCTGTCTGCTGTAGAGAAGTCTGCAAATCTCAGTCCCTCCAGCAACCTTGTGCATCTCCATCTGGCAAGCCTTACCAGATATTAAAATTCATCTGACAACGTAGTTACTACAGTTACAGTAATGGCCTGGGACCCTTCATACCCCCCCCCCCCTCCGGTGGATTTGAGTCCTCTCTTCTGCCCAGAGGCATAATATTAGAAAAATGTATTGAAGTAAATGGACACATTTTTTCTATTTGTGCTTCTTCCTAAAGTGTGGATTCCCTTATAGTTCCCATGTCTGCAGTTTTGGATTATCTATGCTAGATTTTTTGATGTAGGCCTAAGTTGTTTTGTCAATATTTGCCTTTCATCCATATATAATTTCTATCAAGGCTGCAACAATTTCTTGAGAGGTACTTTACATATCTGTTCTCCTGCCAAGAATCCAGTTTATTTTTTATTTTTATTTATTTAGACTTTGGTGACCAGGTTAGTCCCACTATGCCTATGGCCTCTGTATCAGAGGTGGTATTCATATTGACTGGGGGAAATTTGGCCAGGGCACCAGAGAACATCCCCTTCTCTTTTCGATAAGTGTTTTGAGATCTTTTACATCCATCTGAACTACTACCAGCTCAGACAGATGAGGCTTCAGTTTAATGTCTCTTATGAAGGACAGCTTACTCAGTAGTACAGCACCTCCTTATGTTACAGTGAAGTGTCACTATTTGAAATGAATCCCTCTACCTGGTGTGGGATCCCTTTATGGGAGCTATTTAGCACTTTAGAGAAAAGAACTCTTCTTCCTTTTAAGTCTGCTGCTAAACCTGATTGAAGTACATCTTCTGGAAGATTGTTTCTAGTGGCCATTACTTCTGCTAGAAGAATTTCTAAAATACAGGCTTTGTGTGTAAAGCCTCCCTACCTCGTCATTTATCATTGTTACAATCCATCAGGATAGCGTCCTTGTAGACTAATCCTTCCATTTTGCACAAGGTGGCCACTGAAATAAACCTTAATCAATATCAGTCCATATGTTGCCTCATTGTACTTGAACAGAGATGACTGTATGATACATTGCATTGATGTCAGTAGACTGCTCATATTTTATGTTGACAAAAAAATCAGTCTTGAAAGAATAACATTTTTGTATTATTTTCACATAAAACGTCAGGTTCCAAGGTATAAAATATTTTGTCCAATTGCCTTGCTGACTGTATCAAGTTCTGTTATGAAAAATATAAGAAGAAAATGCCCTCCTTCCCTATACCACATTCATCTAGAGCACTGGGTAACTGTCAGGAATTTCTTTTTTTCAGAAATGCATTCTTAGATGGTATCTGTGCAGCTGCTATATGACTTCACTGACTACTTATGTAAAACACTACTGGTTGGATGTAATTGTAAGGTCTAGGTCTTCCTTTGGAGTCACAGTGGTGATAATTATGTTCTCATGATGGCTACTCAGGAGAATAAGCTTTGGAATCTGTTCTGTTGTTTGATGAGAAGGGACCACATTCTGCCAAATATTAAAATTATGTACGTACTATAGCAACAGAACAGGACCATCATTGTCAGCTTAACTGCTCTCTGATCCCCACCCCATCCCCATGGCTGAAATGGTCTGGAATATCATTAGTGATACTGTGCTTTACATTTAACTGGGACACCTACATGATAGAGCAAAATCCCAAAAAGGGAAGGCATCTCTGATCAGTATTAGCAAAAAACTACGGGCACTCATAAAATCGTCTAAGGCCAGCTTCGAGAGAAAAATTGCACAGGACACTAAGGATAATCACAAGGCTTTCTTTAGTTATGTTAGGAACCTGGGTGGGAATTCCCAGATATGCTCAGAATTAGTCCAAAATGACAAAAAATACACCGAGCCCACAGACATTGCCAACATCCTAGCTGACAGGTTCAGTGCAAACTTCTCCCCCCACCAAAGGGCAAATATCTATCCCAACAGAGTGCTGCCCCTGACATCTCAGATGCTCAGGTAAGAGCCGCCCTCTCCAAAGCAAAAACACAGCATCAATGGGACCAGATGGTGTCCCGGGCTCGTCCTACATGAACTCCAAGAAGAGCTAAACCCAAACATAAAACTACTGTTCAATCTTAGCCTTACTACAGGATATGTACCCAAAGAGTGGCGTGCAGCAACAGTGGTCCCTCTCCACAAAGGTGGTGCCTCAACGGATCCTGGAAACTATCGCCCCATAAGCCTGACTAGCTTGGTCTGCAAAGCTATGGAAAGGATCATCATGGACCTCATAAATAAAGATATTGGGGACCTACAGACACTGGATCCTACCCAGTTTGGCTTTGTTAAGGGCAGATCCTGCCTCTTAAACCTGGTCGATTTCTTTGAAACAGTCACCAAGGCCATTGGAGGGAAGGTGGTCCACACAGCCTACCTGGACCTCGCAAAGCCTTCGATACAATACCCCACTCGGGCATTATAGATAAGCTCACCAGCTTAAATATAAACCCCTATGTCACTAGATGGGTTGCAAACTGGCTCAAGGACAGAACCCACATGGTTAGAATTGCTGGAGCCATGTCAGACTCCAAACCAGTTACAAGTGGCGTCCCACAAGGCTCAGTCCTGGGACCTCTCTTGTTCGGTATATATTTCTCGGCGGTACAGGCCAACACGGAAGGACTGTGGCTGACCAAGTTCGCAGATTACTGCAAACTGGGCGCCATAATCAACTCTCCAGCCGACAAGCATCCTCCAAAAGGGCCTCATAGAAACAGACAACTGGTGCCAGAGCCATGGCCTCAAGCTAAACGCCAAAAGTGTATAGTCATCCCTTTGGCAAAAACAAAGTGCCCACAAATTACCACATAGGTGGTAATCCATTAAGTACAGAAGAAGTCATTAGGGACCTGGGGACCCAAGTTGATAGCAATCTCTCATTTGACAACCACGTGGCCAAAGTGGTTAGAAAAACATTTTATATAGCCCACCTAATCATGAAGGGATTCACATCTAGATCAGGAGAGGTCATTGTGCCTCTTTACTCATCCCTCATCAGGCCCATAATTGAGTACAATGCCCTTTTGGGATGTACCTTACCAGACACCTGCAGCAACTGGAAAGACCCCAAAAGTACCTCACCAAGAGGATCAAAGGGCTCAAACAGACGCCATATGCTGCCCGGTTAAAGAAACTCCAGCTCTACTCAGTGGCATACCGCCTGCTCAGAGGCGATCTGTGCCTGACGTATAAAGCCATGTCCAACCCGAATTAATGGACATGCTGCACCTCAGAAAATCCAAATCCCATCGAGCTACGCTCGAGAGACTTGAACCTCAGCACTGAAATAAATAGGACATGCTGGAGGGACAGATTCATAACCCAGAGGCTCCCTTCACTCTGGAATAAAATCCCAGTCCAGGTTAGGCAGAGTCCCACATTGACTCTCTTCAAGAGGAATCTTGATGAGTGGATGGGAGTTCGTAGGTTTACCCCGGCTATCACTTCTGTGTCACTGTTAGACGGAGGCACAGTATACTAACCTCATAAAAAGGCATAGCAAAATTAATTTAAAATGGGTGGCGAAAGCCAAACACACTCTGGCTAGGCTTATAAATGCCCTAGGGCAGATAGCCTAGTATGAACCTATGAACCTATGACCTGAAGGGAAATTTGGATGGTTGATAGCAGCATGGGAAAGTTTAAGATACCAAGTTGACTGAAGGCCTGTGGTTTCAGTCCTTTTTTTGTTGACAAAGATAGATCTGCTCATACAAGTCTGATATATTGCAGTAAGTACATAACCTTCATAGGTTCGTAAATAGGTACTAGGCTATTGGCCCTAGGGCCTATATAAGCCTAGCCAAATGGTACCCTGGCTTTTGCCAACCAAGAAAATTATTTTCCTGTGCTCCTGTCAAGCAGAGCCACAGAAGTGATCCCCAGGGTGAATTTCCTATCTCCCATCCAATAATCAAGATTTTTCTTGAAGAGTGCTAATGAGGAGCTTTGTTTGATATAGATAGGTAGTTTGTTCCAGAGTATGGGAAGTCTCTGGGACAGGAATCTATCCCTCCAGCATGTTCTGTTTATTGTGGGGAAAAGGTTTAGGTCCCTAGAGCGTGTAGCTCGGAGGGCTTGGGATTTCTTTACGTGGAGCATGTCCAACAGCTCTGGGTTTGACATAGCTTTGTATGTTAGGCAGAGATTGCCTCTGAGTAGGCGATATGCGACAGAGTAAAGCTGGAGTTTTTTGAGACTGTCTGCATAGGGCATTTGTTTGAGACCGGTAATCCTCTTTGTGAGGTATTTCTGTGGCTTTTCCAGTTGTTGTAGATGTCTTGTGAGGTACATACCAAAAGGGGCATTGTACTCTATAATGGATCTAATGAGTGATGAGTAGAGGGGAACAATGACCTCTTTTTTCCTGGATGAGAAACCTTTTGTGATGAGGAGTGCCACGTAGAAGGATTTCCTGAGTACTGTGGCAATGTGATTATCAAAGGAGAGACTACTGTCCACCTGTGTCCCAAGGTCTGTTATCACACTTTCGGTGTTAAGTCAACTACCACCTATGTGGTAGTTCATGGGTACAGAGTTTTTACCAAAAGGGATGACAATGCACTTTTTGGCATTGAGCTTAAGGCCATGGCTTTGACACCAGACATCTGTCTCAGTGATGCCCTTTTTTAGGATGTCCACATCGTTAGGAGTTTTGATTATGGCTCCTAGTTTGCAGTCATCTGCGAACTTTGTTAGCCAAAGACCTTCTGTGTTAGCCTGTACTTCAGAGAATTAGATACCAAACAGGAGAGGACCCAGGACTGAACCCAGTGGTACTCCACTTGTCACTTGTCTGAAGTTGGATTTAGAGTCTGCTACTTTCACAGTGTGGGTTCTGTCAGTGAGTCAGTTGGCAACCCATCTTATGACACAGGGATTTATACCTAGTTTAGTGAGTTTGTCTATAATTCCAGAGTGGGGGATGGTGTCGAAACCCTTGGCGAGATCCAGATAGACTGTGTGAACCACCTTACCCTCATCTACGGCTTTGGTGACCTCTTCAAAGAAGTCTGTCAGGTTTAGGAGACATGATCTGCCTTTTACAAACCCGAACTGGGTAGGGTCCAGAGTTTGGAGATTACCAATGTCATTGTTTATAAGTTCCATGATGATACGCTCCATAGCCTTGCAGACCAGGCTCGTCAGGCTAATGGGGTGGCTCCCCCTTTGTGGAGTGGGATAACTGTTGCTGTGCGCCATTCAGTGGGCACAAAGCCTGAGGTGAGGCTATGATTGAAATGGTACTTAGGTGGGGTGCCAGTTCGTTCTGTAATTCATGTAGAACGCAGCCTGGGATGTTTTCAGGTCCCATGGATGCTGTGTTCATGGCTTTGGAGAGTGTGTTTTTTACCTGTGCAGCCGTGATTACAGGTACTTTGCATTCTTCCGGTATAGAGATGGGCCCTTTAGGGGATGAGAGAGGGGTAAAGTTAGCATTGAACCTATCTGCTAGGATGTTGGCAATATCAGTTGGTTCTGTATATTTAGTACCATTGTGCTGTAACTCAGAGCAGATCTGAGTGTTGCCATTGAGATTCTTGACATAGCTATAGAATGCTTTGTGGTTGTCTTTAGAATCAGTGGTGATTGTTTTCGTAAGTAGCTTTGGAGGATTTTATGAGGGATCTCAGCTTCTTACTGAGGCTGACCACGGAGTTCCTCCAATCATGGGATTTTACTCTTTTTTTAAATAGTTTCTTTCTTCTGTTGTAGAGTTTGTTTATAGCAGGGGACCATCAGATTGGCTTCCTTTTTTTTTTTGGAGGATAACATCTTGGTTCTGTTAGGGATTGCATGATCCATGCACTCGTGTAAGTGCTTATTAAGTGCAATTGTATAGGATTCAGCAGTTGTATCTCTGTTGTCCGTCAGCATGGGTGTCGTGAAGTTTGCCACTTTTGTCTTAAGAAGCGTGAAGTTGGCTTTGGAGAAATTTTTTTACAGTGGTTTTCCTAATGGGGGGTGAGGGTGGGATGCGGATGTCTAGGGTAATTTGCTTGTGGTCGGATCTGACCAACGAGGAATTGGCCTCTGGTGTGGAACACCGGTTGCCCATGTTGTTAATGACCAGGTCCAGGATATTTCTGCCCCTGGTGGGGGTGTGGATAAGTTGATCCAAGGCATTGGAATTTATGAATTCCAGAAAACGTTGAGCACAAGAGTTGGTACATGAGTAGTTTTCCCAGTTAATGGTTGGGTAGTTGAAATCACCCATTATTAGGGTGTTAGGTTGTACCCTAATATTTTTCAGTGTATCAAGAAATGAGGAGTGGGAATCCTGGGGCATGGTGGGGGATCTGTACCAAGCTAACAATTTGCATTGCAGTCTTGCCCAGAGGTAGTTGCACTTGGATAATCTCAGATGCATTATGCTGAGCAACTAGCCTGGAGCTGTGGATATCCTTAATGAATATGGACACTCCTCTGCCTTTAGTGCTTCTGTCCAGGTTAGGTGACCGAAAGGTGTGGTATAAATTATAGCCTGGTAATACAGGGGTGCTCCCTGGAGCCTTGAAACAGGTCTCTGTCACTGCACAGATGCCGATGTTCTCCAGTTTAAGGAGTGCCTTGAGTGAGTGCATTTTGAGGTTTAGACTTCTAGCATTAAGTAGCATTACCCTCAGATTTTGCTTGCTTGTATCTGTTACAGTGGTGAATTTGTCATTTAAATCTTGTCTAAAAAAGGCACTATAGGCGTGGCAAGAGCCTTAGTCAGTATCCGGAATCCCAAGGGCGACAGGTGCAGGCCATCTCTGGCAAAGCATCATGGTTTGTCGATCATGTCATCCCAGGTAGACAGATAGTGGCTCCCCTTAGAATGACATCAGAAGCTTAGCCAGTTGTTGAAGTCAATCATTTTGTCCTTGTACTATGCTATCATTCTGGGTGATGGCAGGATGCTACTCAGGGCTAGGGTCATACCTACCTGGGCTACAAGATCAGAAAGCTCCTCCATGTCTCTCTTCATGTAGTCCAGGGAGGTACGTCTCAGGTCATTCACACCAACATGGACAATGACAGACTCATAGTTGTACTTGCTGTGGAGTGACCTGAGTGCATGCGTTATGTGGCGGATCCTGGCACCTGACAGGCAGCTGACAGTAACTTTATCCTTGTTTAGCCTGGTGAGTGGAACATCAGTGTGCCTGACTATAGAGTCACCTATGACTAGAGTGTTGGGTACGTTGTTATGCCTTATGGGCTGTGGTTGAGTGGCACACTGAGTTTGTGGGCTATGTGTCATTTGAGTTGTGTTGGGGGGGGGAATGGAGGTTGCTTGCGTTTCTGCTTTGGAGGTCCCTGTTGCTTGGGTAGATTTTTTTTGAGAGCCTCTGCGAATGTAGGTGTGTGTTGTGTTTCTGTGTGTGTGTTTTGGTGGTGTAGGTTTTGAGGGACTATGTGATGAGTGTGGTGTGGTGCAAGTGTTTACCTTCTCCTCTTGACTGTCTAGTCCAGTTTTGGGTGAAGAGAGCTTTGCTTCCAGTTTGGTTATATAAGTGCATCTCTCACAGGTTGTAGTGTTGGGTGGTAGGAGGAGAGGGTTGTCTGTGTACATGAGGCAATTGCTGCATTGCCCCAAGATGCCCAGATTCATCAGGTAGACAGGAGAAAACACCGGGAACTGACCCTTAGACATGAACTGTTTTCCTCTAGACAAGTGAGGAAAGTTGAGTGCTGTAGTAATTTGTAGCTTATTTAGTGCTTACAATGAGTTCTGAACAAGTGCTGAGCTCAAAGAAACAGATTTGAATGCTGAAACTAGAAAACTGGCTAGTTCTAAGAAACAGAATTAAGCTAGAAGGCTTCCCTCCAACACAGAAAGGCTTGGGGGCTCAGAAGCTTACAAACAGTCCTGGATACAGCAAATCTGTATCTGGACTAGACAACTTATAGGAAAGGCAGGAAACAAGCTTAGAAAAATTTGTATTTTTTTTTGTAAAGTGGAAAGGGGAAAGGAGGAGCAGAAGCTAACTGGGTTGGCCTTCTCAAATGTTCTCCCTGGAAGAGGTAGAATGAGGTAATGACACTAGACTGGGAGGAGTGTCCCAGATCAAATTTACAGTAGGGGTGGGCAACTGCAAAGCCACCAAGTATAAAAACAGGATACCAAGAGGGAGGGAGGGTGAGAAACAAAAATCAGAACAAACAAACCCAACCAGATGCTTAACAATTGTAGAAAATTCTACTAAATACCTCACACACAGTGAGTAAAATAATAGTGCTATAAATAACTCCGAAATAAGCAAAAAACAGGATACTTAATGTTATATATTACAAATTAGTTAGCTCAGAGCCCTTCCTCCGATTAGCTCAGTGTGAAATGGCAGAACCAGTCACAAGTTAACTTATTAAGTAACAAAGTTGAAACCTAAAACAACTTTAAAAAAAGCTTGAAAGAACCAATGAGGTGCTTACTCCAAGGCGTAGTCCAGGCAGCCCCAGACAGACAGTGACCACAAACAATTCACTCTCACTGAAATGCTATACTGGCTTTGGCTATGCTATGATGGCCTGGGACATGTGCTCAGACACACAGCCTCTACTAACAAACAACTAGGCCCAAAACACAAGCCTGAATATGGACAATGCTACACTACCAACACTACTTAGGTTGAAAAAACTGCAGAAATGTTTAAACAGATAAAGGATCAAGGAGACTCTAGAGAATGCTTTTAAATGCAAACAAGTTATATGATACACTCCTAGCAGGAAATCGGAACAAACAAAGAAAATTCTTCTACTAAATACCTCACACATTTCTGACTTATTCAAGGAAGTTTCATTATGCTTTAACATTTACTTCTTGTTTGCATATAGACCAGAAGCCAGTGACAGAAGCTTTCTTGAAGTAATGTTTGATAGTGTGCCCTTGCAGGTAACAGAGCAATTCAGGGTACTTGCATATTATCGCAACCACATTCCGAACAGGAGAACCGGCTCCTTTCTAAGCCGTTCTCGTGCCAAAAAAAGTAATATGTAGACATGTAAGGTATTGAAAACAAGTTGGATGTCTGTGCCTGTACTTCATTTGCTGTCATTTGTTTTTCAGTGTAGAAGAAAAGGAAGGAAACATAAGTGATTTGTTTACAATAAGAACATTTTCTGGTCTTGTTTACTTTGCAGCAATTACATAAACAGTAAAGTTGCGAACTGCACGGCATTAGGACGAATTTCAAAACAGGTTTATAGGTCTTCTGCAGTTTATGTTCATTCACTGGTAAATACATTTTCACAGAGAGATTGTCATGTAGTCACCAGTGGAATATTTTAGGGAATTACAGAACAGAATTTGCCAGACTTTGATTGTTGATGACTATCGTCATGTGGAATGGACTGTACGCCCATTGTACATCCACAGCTGATCGTCTTGTGTAGTTTATGTTGCATTTGTAATGACATATTTACTAAAATTATTAATAAAGCAATCCTCACGAACAGATGATATTAATATGTGGAATGGCATATACCCCCACACTGCTGAAACTGTAACAGTGCCTCCTGTCATATTTGAAAGGTGGAAGCTGCTGTACTGCGTCGCCTGTAAAAGGCACTGTTGAAGGTCTACTTTAAATATACTGTTAAAAAAAACTGCACTAAACAACGACAGTATAGTAAGACCATTTTCTGTGGCGACATTTACATGTGAGTAACTGAAATAAAAAAAAAACCTACACAGTTTGTTGCATATACACAATGTAAATTATATGTATATAAAGTGGCTGCGATAATTTGAAAGGGTACTTTTCCGTTAAACCCCTACCAGTTTCGTGCTGCTGTATTGTGATGGTGTTTCTGTACCGGACACAAGTGTCAGGGTGAGAAGTACATGTGTGCAAGTGACAAACAAGTTTCTAACAGAAAAGAATGTAAGTCACAGATTTGTGCATTCATGAAGGCAGATTTGATGTGTATTGCCATACATCAAGGAGCCATTAAACCCCTACCAGTTTGTGGTGTGTTTCTTTGCCGGAGTTTCAGTAGTGGCACAACTGTAGGGTGAGAAGTACATGCGTGCAACTGACAAACAACTTTCCATGTAATGGAAAAGTATGTAAGTCACAGATTTGTGCATTTATGAAGGGAGGTTTGATGTGTATTGGCACACATCAAAGAGAAAGACAACAGATGTAGCACACTACTTTTGGAAAAACAGTCACACAATTGAAATATTCTGTTTTTGCAGGTCGTGTTTCACTGGCAGCTTATAAATACTTCACTAGAGTACACCAGCTGCCCTTCTAAGTTTTGAAAAAACCATGAAGGATATCAGAAAACTGCAGCAGCTGCTACAACGATTCCCGTCAGAAATGCCACCTTACATTTCCGTGCGGCACTGTCTGGGGAGAGATGCTTCCGATTCCCACGGCAGGTGCTGCTACATTTTTTGGGCAAAGTGGGCATCATCTGTAAGGACCACTTGACGAGGAAAGTTGTTTATATCCCACAAATTCCACTTCTTGAATAATTTACTCTTCTCAGCCAGATTCACTGAAAAGCTTTGAAACATTTATCCCTGTTGTGGCATGAGCTGCAGCCCGCCCCAGCTGAAAAGAAGCAAGTTAGGTGCAGTCATTTAGAAGACAGGATGCAGCTCAAAGAAAAAAACTATTCTCCTCCTTCAAAGTACTACTGTGAAAAATGTTGTCCTTACAACATTTCCACAGTACTTAATGCTATGTATGTCTTCCAGCAGAATGTGACCACTACTCATTTTGTTTTCCTTCTTACGGCAGCGCGAACTGGTAGGGGTTTAACGGAAAAGTACCTTTGTAAATACCGTATTTGCATTATCCTACTTTGCTCATTAGCATTTCTTCTGAACTCATTCATACTGTGAGTAATACTGTAACATGAATCTTGACTAAACAGCGTCATGTCTGAGCAGTCCACCTACCTTATGCTTGCTACCCATATCCGCTCTGATTTAACAAGAACTGTCCAGGACAGGCTTGCATACAGATGCACTACAGCCACAAAAAAGTTCAACTTTTTGTTACATAAAGGGGAGCAGTTACTGCAACAGCATAACAAACTTTGGTACTTGCGTATTATCGCATCCACTTTATATACATATAATTTACATTGCGTGTATGCAACAAACTGTGGAGGTTTTTTTTTATTTCAGTTACTCACGTAAATGTCACCACAGAAAAAGGTCTTACTATACTGTCTCTGTATATATGCCTTCATATGTGGTTGCGATAATACGTAAGTACCCAATTCAGTTATTTGATAACCTTATTCTTGAAAAGGAACACTAGTCAATGAAAAGAGGAGGCTGTGCTAGCACAGAAATGATAAAGTCAGAAGACATTAGCTGCAGTCTAACAGCAGGCAGAACTGGATGATCTGAACTACTGAAGATGGTCCCCTTTTAAAAAGGGCAGCCACTGAGTTACGCAGTCCAAACTCCACGCATGTTTGCAGCTAATTAATGTTGCAGGCCATTAGTTCATTCTTTTCCTACATAGTACTCTGACACTTTAATTCTGACTTCTTCTAATTTGCTTTAAATTTTAGCAACTAAATGACGCTGGAGTATGTACATTTAAATTGTACATGCAGTCCACGTTTTAGATATAAACTGGTGGGGCACCAAGTAAGATCCTGGGTATGACTGCTGACCCTTTGGATGACTTTAAAGTTGTGGTAGGGAAAGGACTTAAAAGTAGTTATTCATTGTTCAGATATAGTTATTTGAGTGTTCAAAAAGGCATTATAAAATGGTTGCAGATATCATAGGAGAATGTTAAAAATATAATAATTAGTCACAGTTCCATATGATTCTACCTAGGTTCTGTACGTTGCTTTTTGCCAGTACTTTATATTCCTTGAGGCATGGAAATTTCTTTTAGAATTCTGAGTCTGTCTTTCATCTTTTGGATGCTCAGTTTCTGTAGCTGTAATTCTGTGTTGTGACATGTTGCATTTCTGTGAGAGTAAATGAGTTATTATCAGCAGTTCACTGTGTTGTCATACTGGGTAAAAGCCATAGAGAGTGAAGAAGTCATTCGGGGAAATCTTTTGTACATATAGGCTGAAAGGTAATGGGGCAAGTAGTGTAATATTCCTAACGTTTAACATAAACTGGACTGTGTGAAATGTTGTTTTTAGTGACAATGAACAGAAGATATATTTTCATAAACAATGGTGTTATTATTGTCTCAATAATAATATAGCTTAGATGGTACACTGTAGTGAAGTATTTTGTTGTCTAACTTCCATATTTTAGTTTTCATCAAAAAACATTTTATATAAAGAAAAAATGTAAATATTTTAGCTTTATTTAATGAATTGTTTCTTTAATCCTCAGAATATTGACACTTTAGAACGTGTGGCTGGCATTCCACAAGATGTCCTTGTAGAAGCCCATGGCACATTTTATACCTCTCACTGCACTAGTATGTTCTGTAAAAAGGAGTATCCCCTTGGCTGGATGAAAGGTATGCTCATTTTTCACTTTATGTTTAGCCTTCAGCTACTACTTTAGAATATGTTTTCTTTCTGTTTTCATATCCATTTGACTTTTTGCATACCGTGGTTTAGTTTATTTATAATTTCTTGCTAAGCATGATGAATCTCTTGAGATTCCTATACATTGTTGCCCTTCATATTGTTTAGTTAGGAGGTATCGCATTCAGGAGGATTTAGATACTGCTGAGTAAAAATAGTTTAAGTAGTGCAGTCTTGTCCAGCTTTATTGATTCTTATTGACTTCTGTCACAAGTAAAACTTAAATCTCAAGATCCATGGGACCAAATAACATAGAGGGTGGTTTTCTGTGTGGAATCAAGGAAAACCTAACTAAACTACTATCAGTCATGTTAAAATATTAGCATGAGGATAAATCCTTGGCCTTTGGCAACAGGAAGTAGAGGTACAAATTTACAAAAGGAAGTCATCACATCAGGCACAACTCATTTTAGACCCATTAACCCGACCAGCATTCTATATAAAATTAAGAAGGGAGTCTTAATGGCTGTTATCTAAAAGTGACACAGGAGTCACTTCTGTTAACTGTTGAACAGTATTGGTTTGTTAAGAGGTTGTTGTTGTTTGTCTTTCGGATTTTCCCGGTTAGGGGCCGCCACAGCGGAACTCCGGTCTGCTAATGATTGGCAGTAGATTTTCATGAACGCTGAGGTGCCAGCTCGATGTTCAACCTTCAACGAAGGCACGCACATTTACGCATGTCTTTCGAATACCCACCCAACCGCGGGGAGGACATGCAGACTCCACACAGAAGGCACTCCCCGCACTCCAGCGAGAAGAGTTATTACCTTTTAAATCTTATGGAATTCTTTAAAGAGATAATAGCAGCACTTGACCTTGATAATCCTATTAACACTACCGGGACCACTTTTTTTCTGGAGTGTTTTTCTTAGATATAAAAGTGGGAAATGGAATACACTTGCAAGTGGCTAACAATTATTTCAGTACAACATGCCAGAGTTCTCCAATAAGGTCTGCAAAAAAGAACACATCTGGTGCTGTACTAATGATCTTACCAGTGCCGGCAAATGTAGCATCCTGACACTTGGCAGAAATGAGATAAGTTTATATCACAAAAAATGGTCATATTAGAAAATAATATGCTATTGTTAAAGATCTATGGGCAACAGTAGACAGCAATTAAAACTTTGACCAATGTGTATCTACCAAACAAAATGTATGAAGGAACTTTATGCAGTGATTCATTACTTGAAAAATCATAGGGTGAGAAAACTTGAGGTATTCAGAAAGGTTTAAAGAATTAGATATGTTTCCTCTTTGTTGTAAGTAAGGCAGTGTCTGATCTGCTTCAAATTGCTTTCTGTTCCAGTCAGAAGTCCAGTTATTTCCTTCAAAAATAATGTTGATGTGTGCTGCTGTTCTGTGGAATAAAGTTATGAAGCCCTTAGTATGATTCAGAAGACCTGAGTTCAGCTATCTGCCCAGTTGTTGGCAAACCTGGTAAATCATTTAGGATTGAGGTCAGAAAATAACGACATACATTTTAGTTTCAGACTTCATACTCTTTAGAAAAGGCATGCTAATGCAAAACCTGTTATTCTGTCAACCTTCTAAGTTTGTAAGATCAATATTTAAAAATTGTCCCTATTATGAGCCCTTTGTTTCCCATTATTTATGGCTTTGTCCAGATTTCTTGCTCTAAGAGTTTGAGAGACATCTTGAAGATCAGGCAATTGAAGACTTTTTGAATGAATGGCCTTCCCCGCTATGTGCTGTTTTGGATGGCATTGTTATATTATTAACAGGAAAAAAGAAAAGAAACATTTTTACAGATAAGTGGGACACTTTTTCCCCTAGTCTATTCACAGTGTTTGATCCAAAGTGTCATATTTATAGAAAGAGAAGTTTCTGCATCTCAAATGTTTTAGCCATAAAACTTCAGTGCTTTGGATGCTTTGTGTGTCTTGTGTAGTAAGTTACTACCATGTTCTAAAGCAGAGTGTCTATATCTAAGACAGCCTTATTTCACTCAGTTTCTTTCTAGGTTTTCCTAGCTGTTTTTCAGGCTATCAACATTCAGGTTTATTGGGCCACTCACCTTCCCTTCCCTATCAAGGTTGTGTTTTCCCCTTCACTTTATCATTGTATGAAACACTTTTTCAGGTGTGCAGTTCATCTAAAATTAAGTTTTCTTTACTCTGTACAGAACTATAGACAGGGGCGGGTTGCAGTGGAATACTGGCATTTCAGTCAGTACTGCAGTTTGGCATCAATGGAATGCCAGTATTCATTAAACTCTTGCGCATGTGCGTGAGTATTTAAATGGCTTGAATGAGCTTTTTTTTTATTTTTATTTATTTTATTTTTTTTGTGCTTCTCAACTCTAGTTTAAGGGAGTGTTAGTCTGGGGAAATGAGCACCAATTAACTTAGCTACTTTGTGTATTTATGTTAAAGGCATACGTTCTTTGTGCCAGATTCTGGAATACTGTGGGACATGGTGCAGAGGAATAGCATATCAAAGCCCTGGGCAATCCTTCTAGACGGTTACAGTATGGGTTGTGATGTATGTGGTCTTACTACATTGTCTAACCATAGTGTGCCATGTTTAGAGCACACTTTCAAGTATGGTTCTAAGATAGTATGCAGTTCAGAAGCAGTAAAACAACTGCATATAGCTGGTCCTAGCTGGGTAAGTTATGAACACAAAGCCAAATACCTGCAATTTGTGTAGTGCGTCTGACCACTCCATTACCTTATTTCTTGCATGCTAATGCGTTGCTCAGCATACCAAGCTAAAGATCAGCACATAAGTTAAAAAAAAAACAAACAAAAAAAAAAAAAACTAAAACTCGTGTATGGTAGAAAAAAAATTATCTGCAGCTCCTGAACTTCCACAGCAACAGGTTCCCTCATTAACATAACATACTATTGTTGCTTGCTCTACTGTCATGCCTAATGACTGAAATATTTTTCTGAACTGCTTTGTGGAGTGAAGGTGGAGCAAAGCACATCAGGGGACAACTACCAAGTAAGGTATGTCAGGCGTAGTTGTGCACTTTGTGTCCTGGTGTGTAGTTCAAAGACTTTGCCATTCCTTTGTTCGCTCTCATTATTGTGATTCATGTCTACGAATCTTTGTAATGACAGCTGGAGTGCTAAACATAGTGTGCTAAATACATTTATGTAACTGTACATTGTTTACAAATAGGCAGGCTTCTAATTTTTGAGCTGCTTGTTTTTACAAATCATTACATTGATTCATTGATTGCATCTTATGTTTCCTACTGTGTTAAAAAATTGGGAAACAGAAAGCAGCTGATTTCTAAGAAAATGAACCATAAAACAATAAGTGAGAAGGTCACTGAAAAACCAATCAGTAAAAACAAAATGAAAACTCCAGCAAAGCTAGAACTTCCACTGAGTGCCCTCCCAAACCACTTGTATCAGAGGCACATGGGATATATGCAAATGACCCTTATGAACATCAGGTGTTTCAGCAAACCTCTTGTATCAGAGGCACATGGGATATATGCAAATGACCCTTATGAACAGACAGTTAGCTGAAACACCTGATGTTCATAAGGGTCATTTGCATATATCCCATGTGCCTCTGATACAAGAGGTTTGAGAGGTCACTCAGTGGAAGAAAATGAACCCTGAAAAGCTGACTGTTTTTCCTAGTGGCTCATGTTTTCAGTACCATTGTCGTGATCTCCAGAGTAGTGAATTGTGATCTAGGTGTGATGCCAGGTGCTGAGGTTGTTTGAATCACTGGTCATGTTTTTAGACATTCATACTTATTTCAGAATTTGCAGGATTGCAGTGATAAACTCCCATAGTTAGGCATGAATCTCGTGATTTTCATCTTTACATAGTTACATCTGTATCATGTTTTATATGGTTTCGTGGACTGAAGCAACTAGTTGCTTTGCTACTGGTTCCTATGAAAACATGGAATGAACTTGTACAAAAAGTAGTAAAAGAGGAGGAATTTGTAAACACACTAACTCAGAACTAGATAGATTATTGTTAGTCTATGAAGACATGATCGTGTGTCTGGTGACAGACATCTAAGAATTCTTAAGCTGTTATGTCTGTCCTGTATGTAATATTTGTACTGTATTATTTTATCTGTTATGAGGAAGTCCATTCTCAGTAACAGCAGGACTGTTTTATTTATTTATTTATTTATTTCAGTTTGATTACCGGGGAAGTCCACTGGGCCAAGAAGAACCCATTTTCAGTGGAGGCCCGGGGAGAAAAGCTCCAAAGGCAGTACAAAGGAATATAATGCATGAGAAGAATACAAAAGAATGTCCACACAGCAAGAATACATAGTAAGATCACTGCAAACGCAAATTTACAATAGAATGTACACACAGCAAAAAATACAGAGAACACAGCAAATGCTAAAAAAACACAATTTTTTTTTTTTTTTTTTGTGAACAAAATTTGCAAATTTTTCAATGTTTTCATCCTTACAGTGAAGTTAGAGTCAGCTAAAAGTATTTAGCTAGAATTAGAGTGAATAAGGTGCAAGAGTACAGAAGCTTAGTTTATGAAAACCTTGGAATTACGTAGGGTGAAAGCAAGAACATTTCCATTTTGAAGATAGGTGTAAGAAAAGTTAGGTTTTAAAGTATTCTGTGTTAGGTATGGTTCTAAGAGAAGGAGGGAGAGAGTTCCATTTCCTACCTAGAGAGAAGGATAGTAGTTGCTGGCCAGCGGGATGTTTAGGTCTGGGGATGGAGATTAGATTTTGGTGTTCAGATATTAATGATCGGTTGGGAATGTAAGGGGGAAGGATGTTGGATAGAGCAGGGCATTTTTCTGGGTAGAATATTAATTTATGAGTGGTTGCCTGTACTGAAGGTGAAAGGCAGCTCAGCATTTATGGCTTCCCTGGGCTACTAGCTCCTCCCCCGATGCTATGCATTAAAAGCATCCCCTCCAGATTTCCTTTGCCAAGAGTAATTGCTGTTGTGTCACACTAGTGTTCTGGGCTGTTGAGTATTCTGAGGTTTTTTAATATGCAAGTACTATAAGTTGCATAATTTCCTTTGATTACAATACCATTCTCCACTCTGAATAAAGTTGCCAGCATTTTGAAATAGAATGTAATCTTTTTCCCTTGGACTTTTGTTGCCCTTTAAGTCTTAGCATTTTTTGCTTATTTCTTGAGTGGCACTGTGTTCCTTTGTTAATTTTTTTAACTGTATTGTTTGGTATACTTTTCCATGTCTCTTTTAAGGTAATTAGTTTTTTTTACTTTACAGTCTTTTGAACAGTATGTTTGATGACATTGTTGCAAGAAAACATCAGGTGTCTTTTTCTCTTGTGAAGTTATGTAGGTGCTTTTACTTTGTGCACTGAGTTATTGCTGGATTGCCTAACTTTGTTGTTGTTCTCTTTGGCATAATGGAATAATGGAGATGGCTTTCAAAAAATGTAAATGTGACAAAAAAAAAAAAACTTCCTTCTGAGGACAAACATGCAGAGTATTTATATTGCCTGAGAAATTATTTTGAGATTTATAAGTCTTTCATATCAAATACACTGAGAGCTTGAAAATGTAAATTATAGTAATGGTTAACTCAAAAGTCTTTCTGTTGGAAACAAGAAACGTTAACACTTGAAAGGAGCTTTGGGCTAAAGGCTTCTACCCTGAAGTTGGAGCTGGTCCTATACAATGTTGAGGGTGAGACTGACACTGAAATCATTTCTCTAACAGCTGTGTCTCCTAAGGTTAAGAAAAAGCATGACTATAGGCAGGAAAGAGAGTGATTTTCCTTAACCTAAAAATGTAAGGCAGGCATTGTAATTCCTCTGTAACTAATTCTTGCAATTGTTTGCAATAGATCTTCTGCCAGAATGGTTAAATATCCATGTTTAACATCACTGAATTATGTCACAGATAAAGAAGTGTTGACCATGATAACCTCCATGTGGACTTTGGCACTGTCCAATTCTGTTTCCACCATGACTGCCTTTGATAAGCTTGCAGACAGCTATGCAAATGCTGGATAAAAAGTCTCCTCCCTCCCCCTCCTGTTTTAAAGTGGATAATGTTTTTGTTCAGGTATTTCTTTTTCTATGAGGTCATCTCAGTGCTCCTGACTGGCTGCCTTGCTACAAGGCACTGTTCCTAAGGACATTGGTGTTGACACAAGGGATGCTGGTGTTGGTGTGTGTGTGTGTGTGTGTGTGTGTGTGTGTGTGTGTGTGTGTGTGTGTGTGTGTGTGTGTGCGCGCGCGCGCACTTTAGTGTCATTTGTGATTTCAGTCTCAGAGCAGTAGCCTTCAACATCAGCTACTTCAGTGTTGACAGTGCCTTTGATGTCGATGCTTCTGATGCCACTGCCAGTAGATCTGTTGGCCCTGATATTAGGGTCAATCTTTGATGTTGACTTGGTACCAATTTCTTTGATGCTGATGCAAAAATCAGTAGGCTTGACCTTCTCCCTGTCGGTGCTGATTCCCGTGTCTCAAGACTTTGTCTACATCAGTGTTGACATAGTCATTGTAGATGTGATATTGCAGTATGTACCACTCTGTATCCTATTCTGCCTTCAACTTCAGCTGTGTCTCCACAGACAGTGGTTTGTGCAAGCCTTTGGTATCCCTGTTCTCAGCCAACATGACAGAAAGTCTGAGGGCTAGCTGCAGTGTGTGTTACTGATAAGTGTGCAGTCAGCATTGAAACCGGTTTAATGACCTTGCTCCTATATTACTGGGTGGAACAAGAAAGGATTTGCGTAATCTTACTTCCAGTTTATTTTTGCCTGAATGTGCTTTGCTGTTTGTTATTTAGCTCTTTGTTCTGAGCTCATGCTCATGTTCTGGTTTGATTCTTGGGCAGTAAAGTCTTCTGCATGTGCAGCTGCAGTTTTTCCATCAAATCCCAGTCATCAGTCTTCTTTCATCTCTTCCTTAGATCCATGATCTCCAAGGTGATGGGAAGCATATTTGCAAGAGGAAACATGTGGACTCAGCAGAAATGTTCCCTGCCCAACATGTTGATGATGTGGAGGATAATGGAAATTGGTTCTTAATCTGCAAATGAGATTCTCCTTCATTGTGTGATCTTTTCCTCTGAAAAGATAGGAGAATCTCATTTGAAGAAGAAGAACCAAGAGTCACAGTGTTGTTTTTATGATTGTACAGTAGAATCTTTTGCAGCATTTTGCAAAATAAACCTCTATTAAGATCTGTGTTAAGCTTGGAGCTCGACCTGCTGGTTTGATTAGCTAAAAGCTATTCGGGCACATGTCTAAATTGGTTTGGTGGTATCACTCTGATCATAGGAGCTTCCAGGTACCAGAACAAGAATTCTCAAATGTTAAATCAAATCTTAAAGTTTATACTTGCCTTTTTTGAAAACATAATGAATATTATGGCATCTGTTTCCTCTTCTGAAGAAAAGACTTCTTTTGGGAGTTTAATTGCTTTTGTGTCTCAAGCAGCTAATCACTGTTTAAAATATGCATATGATTCTGGTGCTGTCACTTCTAGGGCTGCTGCAATTGGAACAATCACAAGGAAGTTTGATTCGATGTGCACTCAAAACCTTCCAAAGGATGTTAAATCTGAAATTTTGAATTCTCTCTGCCAGAGATTTAGTTTTTAGACTGTCTGCTGCAGCAGTTCTTTAAAAGCTGATTCTAGAAATTTCCCAGATTTCAGCCTTTCTTCTCCAAGTTTACCTAGGGGGTTAATGCTACCCCAACAACTTTCTTTTTTCTTAAAAAAAAGCAAAATAAACAAACACAGTAAGCAGCAGGTAAACAAACATTTAAAAAACAATGGCAAGGAGGTTCCAGAAAAAGGAGGGCAGTCTAATACATCTGAATAACTGCCTGCAAGGCTCCCCTCCCCTTCCCGGCAAACCCTTAATCCTTCCAGAAAGTCCAGACTTCCATTTCCACTCTTTTGCAACAGGTTGTTTCAGACAGATGTTTTTTTTAAAGTATTCCGCCAAGATTACTTATGGCAGTAGAGGTATTTCCCTTCTTTTTGAGGGATTCTCCCTTATTCGTCATAACAAACTCCTGTTTTCCCACTTGTGCTTCAGCATCTATCTCAGGTGGATGATAGGAGTGGTCCTGATTCCTCAACTATGAAAACGTATTTATTCGCAGATATTCCGGTGCCAAAGAAAAAAGAATCATGGAGACCAGTTCTGGATCTTTTATTTCTGCTTGTGGTAGTGCCAAAGCTAAAAATGTAACCCATCACAACTTGTTACCTCACATTCCCCATTTGAGTTTTCTGGTGACATTAGATTTAAAATATGCGTATCATTACATTCCTATAGAACCAGATTTTAGATGTTTCTAAGATATCTGTGTCTGGATCACACAATCCTTTACAAGTTGTCTACATTACCATTTTGTAATCCCATCACAGCTTGTTACCTTTCATTCCCCATTTGCATTTTCTGGTGACATTAGATTTAAAATATGCATATCTTTACATTGCTATAGATACGAATTTTAGATGTTTCTTAAGGTTTTCTGTGTCTGGATCACAAGATCATCTATAAGTTATTTACATTACTGTTTTGCATTTCTAGCTCATGTTTTAGCTTACTGCAGATAGCAAGTTCTTCACATTTTCCTTATTTAGATGACTTGCTTATATTTTCAGAGAATTTTTAAAGTGTTAGGAATCTGTCATCTGGATGAGGCATCTCCTGCACAGTCTGGGGCTCTAGGAGAACACACAGAAGCCTTGTTTGACTGCTTCTCACAGGATTGTTTTCCTTGGGTGTCTCCTGTTTACCCACAGGAAACAAGTAGATCTGTATCTGGATCTTTCCTGCATTTTTTCCATGCACACTGCATTTCAGGATGTTGGGTTTCATGGCTTCTATGATTTTCCTGATTCCCCTAGCAGGGCTCCACTACTGTGGCACATTGAATAAGGCTGAGATACAAATAGTTCATAGATTCGTAGGAGGTTACTAGGCTAATGGACTTAGGGCCGTTACAAGCCTAGCCATTTTCAATGATATTTCCAATGTCATTCATTTATATATTGTTCTAATTCATTGCTTTGAAAAAAGCATATTAAATATGCTTTTTGTATATATGTTTATGTGTTGTTTTCTTTATTGTGCCATACATGGGGGTCCTGTAGGTATAATTTTTTGTCTTTCAGTACTCTCAGATGAAGGAGTAATGGTTTGTAAGAGATAGTGGTTGTATCCAAGTCCTGTGTACAGTTTGTACAAAGTACCAATTTTTACATTCATTGCTCATTATCTGTAATTATCTTTTTCACTATGTTCAGTATTTTAATATATGTCTCCCACAAAGCTCCTATGTTGTCATTTATATTGTTGTTTATTGCATTTATTGAGTTGTTTCTGGTTAACATATTACTTGGTTTTGGAGGAAAAGTTCCGTGAAGCATGTTTTGCCAGCATTGAATGATGTAATATTTTGCATAAGAAGGCAGTTGTACTTCTGTTTCTTATCAGATGCCAACAGAAATCTTTACTCAGCACAGAATATGGTGAATGATGATCCCTCCAGAAGTACCTCTCTTCATAGGTTCATAGGAATGTATTAGGCTAGCTGCCCATGTGGGTCACTTTAAGCCTATCAAACTTCCCTTTCAAAGGATAGACTCAAACCCTGTACCTTGTGTCTGTGAGGTAAATACCACAACCATTGTTGCCAGTCCTTCATAGAATTCCTGAACTCTGTCTTCATGAGAAGTTCGAGTTACAAAAGTGCAAGAAAGTCACTAGCTGACAGACATGCATTTGAATTTTTTTCTTGGCTGATAAGGTTTCCTCAGTGTGTTTAGAATCAAAACAAAGAGAACTCTTTTATTTGTGCTTACAACCTAAATATCTATACAACATGTACTTACATTTTTTGAAATGGCTTGGAAAATGTTGCTGAGATTTTCAAAGGTGCCACCTACTTAGCCTGTAGTTTTCCTGGGGTAGTTTCTTTCTTTCTTTATTTTATTTATTTGACATTTGTTGACCGGGATAGTTCAACTGAGCAAAAAGCCCTTTTTCAGCAGAGGCCCGGGAAGAAAAGCTCCACAGTGTAATGAGCAAGAATAGTTAGAAAAGTTAGGATGGGATATAGTTAAAAAAATGCATAATATTCAGTAAACAGTGGAAAATGTTAGGAGAATATTGGTGAAACTCCATTGTACAATAAGTTAAACTAAATAATAAATCAAGAACAGTGCTATAAGCAGGTAATAATACATTAGACTAGAACGTTCAAGCAATCAGATAAAATTAGAGTAAAGATAATCGCAAAAGAACCATATTAATGTGTGTATGAGGTTTAGTAATTAGGTAATGACTGAAACAAGTGCCCAAAAATACATGAAATTGGTTTCAAAAGGATGGGAAGCTTGTGCATTGTAGTTAGTGAGAAAGCATAGGACTAGTACATAGAGGAAAAGGTGTATTTAGCTAGGGGGTGAGTGAAGGTTCAGGTGGGGTGATTACAGAGACATGGCCTAGTGCTGTAGAGGTAACCTTTGAGAGTTTTTTTTGAATTCAGAAAAATAAGTTTCTAAGGGACATGGGAAGCTTGTTCCATGCAAGAGCAGGAAGGTAGCTGTAGAGATTCTGTCCAGGAGATTTTCTAGGTTTAAAGATCTGTAAGATCCTGGTCTGCACTTCTAAGGGGTCGAGAGGGCTTAGAGAGGGAGACAAAGGAAGACAGGTTAGGGCAGGAGGAAGATTTGTTCAAGATAGAGTGGAGGATAAGAAGTTGTGTAAATAAGAGTTGATTAGGAAATTCAAGCCAGCCGAGTGTTTGGAGAGCAAGACAGTGATGTGATCTAGAAGGCTGATTAGCTGCAAATCTCTTAACTTTGTTGTATGCAGTTTCTAGTTTGGCGATAAGTGAGGACTGTAGGTTAGCTAGTATGTGAAAGCTGTAGAAGAGGTTTAGGAGAAGATATGCTTGGATTAGAGAGATCCTAGAGTTGGGTGTGAGGAACCTTTTATTGTGATAAAGTAGACCAAGCTTTTGGTGGGTTTTTTATACAATGAAGGACATGAAGGTCAGATTTAAGCTAATCATCTATTATAGCACCAAGGAGCTTAGTCTGGGTCTCGGGTTTGCTGGTGATGGTGTTGCGGGAGGAGATGATAAAGGAAGTTTTTAGATGATTAAGGGATTTTGTAAGGAAGAGTAAAAGGTTTGTCTTTGTAGGGTTAAGTATAAGTTTGTGGTTAGTAAGCCATGTTTCATTGAGGGTAAGTGACAACTGAGTTAGAGTTAGGAGGTTAGAGGGATTATTAGCAGTGGTAATAATTGCAGAGTCATCACGTACTGTATGAGAGAGGAATGAGGACAGGGTGTGTATAGTTGATTAGTAAAAATATTAAAAAGGAGAGGACCCAAGAATGAGCCTTGAGGGACAACCATTTTGATGGAGAGAAAAGAAGAGTAGGCAAAGAGCCATTTTACAAATTGCTGCCTGTCTGTAAAATAGCTGTGAATCCAAGAGAGTTTCTAAAGATAGGCTAAGTTCATAGAGTTTGGAGAGGAGGATAGAATGGGAGACAGTGTCACAGGCTTTTGAGATGTCTAAAAACAGGCAAGACACTAGTTTATCATTGTCTCTGGCTAGGGAGATGGTGTTAGTAAAGGATAAGAGGACAGTAGTAGTACTGTGATTAGAGCGGAATCCGTGTTGGGTTTGTGTGATAAGGTTATTTTGTGTAAGGCTGAGATTTGTATATGAATACAGTATTCAAGTATTTTAGAGAGGGGAGAGAGTAAGACAATAGGTAGTTAGAGACCTCTACAGAATTTCCTCCATTGTGGATGGGTAAGATATAGAATTTTTTTCCAAAGAGTAGGAAATGTGGGTTCATTGATTGATCAGTTTATAAGGATGGAGAATGGGGTAAGCTATAGATTTAGCTGCAATCTTAAGGCAGGAGGATGGCAGGTTGTCAGGAGAAGGGGAGAATGGTTTAAGTTTGAAAATAAGTTTTTTAATGTAGTGCATTGGAACAGGAGTTAATGAGAAAGGGTTATTTTTCAGTGTTGGGGAGGTGGCAGGTGTAGGGTTGGTTGGGTTGGAATTTAAAGTAAGTTTACTGATGGTATCTATAAAGTAAGAATTGAAAATAGAGGCTGTTTCTTGGGGTGTATTATTAGGGCAGGGGTTAGGAGTAGAAGGGTTCCCAGGGTGGAGAATTTGGTTAATAGTATTCCAAATTTTTTTAAGTTGTCTGAGCTCAGTAGTTTGGGATGAAAAACACAATTTCCTTTTATCATTTTTTGTGTGTCTTTTGGTAAGATTTCTGAGTTCTCTATATTTTTCATAGTGAGTGAGTGATTTTGTCTTAACCCAAAGTTTCCAGGCATAATTTCTGTGCTGAATAAGGGAGCGGGTAAGGTTGGTGAGCCAGGAAGGAGCAATATGATTTAACTCTTATTGTTCTGAGAGGGTGAGGGAGTTAAGAGTGTTTAGAAAGATAGAGTTGAACTGTAGGACTGCATCATCTAGAGGTAAGGAAGAGAGGAAGGACCAATCGATGGAAGAGAGAGACAGAATTGTTGAAAGAGCCTGGGTTAAAGTTGGTTAGTTTATGACACTGGTTAAATTTATGAGGTCTAGTGAGGTGAGGGGAGAATCTATGGACATGTATGGGAAGTGGTCAATGACAGAGTCTGGTAGAGATTCAGGTTGGTGATAGAGGTTAGGTCTGGAGACTATTATCCAGTAAAGTATTGAGCTAGTATTAGTTGGTTTGTGAAGGAAGGCAGGGGAAGAGTTAAGTTGTATGTAGCCATAAAGGTTTATACTGGAGGAAGGGGAGCTGGAGATAAGGAAGAGCCAATTTATGTTGACATCACCTAGTATAATTGTTTTGTTAGATATATTGTCAGATGTCCACTGGAGAATGTATTTTAGTAAGGATATGTTGTCACCAGGTGAAATGCAGATGGCAACTACGGTTAGAGTTTTATGGTTGTTGAGTTTACAGTTAGCAGTAATAAGTTCAGCTGGATGAAAGGAGGGTCAAGGGTTAGTGCAGGGGGATACGGTTAGGAGGTTAGAATACGTAATGGCAACTCCACCACCTTTTTTGTCAGTTCTAGTCAGTTCTATCAAGATGAAGAATGTTGTTGCCAGGTGGAAGGAATTCTTTGTCAGAGTTGTGAGGTTTGAGACAGGTTTCAGAGAGAGCAACTATGTTGGGCAAGTGTTGGGTTATCCAGACGTGGAACTCAGTGATTTTATTCAGAATACTATGGATGTTTAATGAGTAGAAGGAGAGATGTTTGGGACTAGAGTTAGTGTTATGGTGGAACATATGAGCATAATTGGTAGGAGCAGAATTATAGTGGTATGGGCCAGGTTAGGGGTGAATGTCACCTGAGAGCTTAAGGATGTCAGGAGGGTTAGTGAGGATAGATATGAAAGAGTGGCTTAGAAGGAATTTCTGTTTGAGTTTGTAGTGAGAGGTGAGTTTTAGAGACAGAGTGATTTTGGGGAGAGTAAAGCAAGTGGAGTAGAGTAGTGAGGAAGAGATGAGAGAGGAGTAGTAGCAGTGAGTATTGATTGGGCAAGTAGGGGTGGTGAGGTATTGGGATGTAAGGATAGTTGAGTGTGATAGGAGGTAAGGTGGGATATAAGTAAAAGAAGAGTGGATGAGATGAGAGGGAGGAGTATTATTAAGACGAGAGGTATATATGAGGGTGGTTACTAGTGAAATTAAAGGGAGATATTGAGTGGTTAGCTAAAGAGGGGGGAAGGAAGTAAGGAATAGGCTGAAGAGTTAGAGGAGAGGGTGGACATAATTTCAGAGATGTCCTGATTAGCTGGAAAATGTAGGGGGAGGGATAGTAGGGTGGGTGGAGCTTAGAGGGCTAACTATAAAGGTAATTGATATGGGGGGTGTGGAAATGGAGTTAGGGTAGGGGAACGGAGCGGGTTGGACCGATGTCCTTTGCAAAAGAAGAAAAAAGAAACAATCTCCTAAAGGGAGAAGGTAAAGTATACCAGGGAGCAGACCCTGGTGTAAGTAGAATGGGTCAAGAGATGAAGTGGGAGGGGAGAGTGGAGGGGAAAAGCTGCAGAGAATAATCGTAGAAGGAGAAATAGAGATAGGTAAAGAATGTAAGGGTAATAGTTAAGGGAGAATTCTATTTAGCTAGAAGAAGCTAGAGTTAAATGGGAGAGTAAAGACAGAGGTAAACTGGGGAGAGTCTTGGTGGAGTGCAGTCAATCTTAAATACAGAGGTTACAGAAAATTTAGTATTAGTTTAAGGGTGTGTGTACACTTATGCAACCAGCTTATTTTATTTTTTGTATTTTTTCCCCTGACAGATTTGTTTGTTTTTCAATTGAATTGTACAGGTTATAGGTCACATTAAAGGTGGGAAAAGTTTTGAAATGATTTATTGTGGTCTAATTTTTTTATATCACAAAAACCTGGCATTTTAACAGGGGTGTGTGCACTTTTATATCCACTGCATATAGATCTAATTTGCAGAGGTATAAAATTCCATTTTTTAGTGATGAGTACAAGTTGAGCCTTTGGCAAGAGGATATCTGGGGTTTATATATACTAACAAGATGGTATTCATGAGATCAAAATAGTCTATTAAGGTGATAGGATTGGAGAATAGTATTAAACGCATGGTAGTCAGTGGCTTTGTAAATAATGTATGTGGAAATAAGCTGTATGCAATCTAAGTGGTGAGTCAGTTTGAACCATTTCAACGTCTTAAGGGCAATACCGTGGTGGTTGCCATACTGGTTGTTAGTAGCAAACTTTGCAATCTTATTATAGTATCCTCCAGCTCCTTGCACACATTTTTAGGGCCATGCATACATGTATTTATTCTTTGATTCACCTTCCTGGTTGTCTTCAATTATATTCCTTATATAATGCAGCACCACTTGTTAGAATGTGTTTTAAATTGTAGTTCTAAACATTCTTTTAATAAACAATGAAACAAAATGTATGAACCAATAATGACAAAACTGCCCAATTCAGAACATTTCCATCATAAAAGTCTACTAAAACTTCTGCATTATAATCCACTAATACCAGGAAATATGCACAATCTTTGCGGAAGTAAAACCATTCGAAATTCCACATTAAAGAGATCTGTAACTAATGAAGAGGTTGCTGCTAGCAAACAACTTTATACTTAATTGTTTCATCTACAAAGTGCCTGTTCCCTTGAATAATAAACTGCCAATGTTACATTAAAAAAATGATAAGCTAGTAATATTGCAATAGGGAATGGATGGCAAACTGACAACAGGCTCATAGTTACTAGGTACCTCCTCCAAAGGAGGACATTCTCACAACTGTAGCATCCACACCCTTTAAAGTACAACACAATATATCTACATACTATGTGCATCAAAAGCCAGTACACTGCCTGTTGTGCTACTAACAGTGCAAACAGACTTTGCATAAGCATCAGTAAACTTTTCTTCTCCTGAAGCACTCAGCTCCTTGTAAAATCCACTTGACATTCAACTATATCTCTCTTAGCTGCACAAGAAAGCTGGAAAAAGGCAAAATTTATTTGGGAAGGGGACAAAGGCCCAAAACCAGGGACACATTTTAAACATTGCTATATATTCTTAGAAAGTCGGTAGAATAAAATGCTTTGTGTTGCAATGCATTTCCTGAAAGACAAGAAGACTGAAACTTAAACGGCTGTAATTATTTAAAGAATATCATCCTCACTAATGTTCCAGAAAACCACAAATTGTAAGAGGAACAGACCAAAAGAATGAGCCAATCATTCCAGACATTCTGTGAAAATCTGGACAGTTGGGAGCTATGGACTCGATTCCTTGCATCACAAGTGGTGGTATGGGTAGAAAATTCAGGCTCTTGTTTCTTGTAGCTAAGGTACAGGGTTTGAGCCTGAGTAATACTAACCACCAGGTACACTAAACTGGGGCATTTTACACACACAGACACACACATGTGAACACACACACACACACACACACACACGTGCACACACGCGCGCACACCCCTTAAATGGAGCAGCAAACCCCTCTGCAGCATTAACAAGAAGCAGAGCAGCAAAAGGGTGTACTGTTTTAAAATTGTGTGGGCCACGTCTGTGTGACAGTGCACACACACACACATGATGCGATCGGACTTGAAGAACAGGAGGGTGATGCTGTGGGACCTTCAAAACATGGGGTGGACCACCCCTCTCACCCCCCACCCCCCACACACCTAGCTATGCCACTGGTCGCTCACCCTTCCCCCTCACCGTATGGGTTCCAGTGCCCATCGAACACATAATGGGAAAAGCAACTTAAACTTAAATAAATAAACAGAAATTGCTCCCTTTATGAGGCTGGCCTGTAGGGCGACCTAAGTGGTCACCTAGTTCATCTATGCCTAAGGCCGGCCGTTGTCTGAGAATACATTTTAAAATCTGCACACAGTTTATCAATTTGTATGTCTTTACTCCTTCCACATTTTATGCATCTGTAGAAAAGGTTTCCTATTCTGCTCAGTATCTTTATGTAAATTTTCTTCAAATTTTTTCTTGATCTTGTCTCACACGATGCTTAATTTGTTTGTCCAGCTTGTTTATTTCAGTTTTCAAAGCTGTAGTTCGACCTCTCTTCCATTTCTAATATTTTTATTAATTCACCTTAATCATATATCTTGTCCTTATGGGAATATATCCCCCTAACGTTGTATGCCTGGATCCTGATGTTAAACATTGTTTTGATTTTTTTGCAGTCAAACAATTTCTGTTTCAAAACTTTCCACATTCCATCTGCAGTTTTTCCACTGAACACAACAGTCCAGTTAGTTTTACATAGTAACTGTTTTGCTTTCATATAGTCTGTAATCAATCATTTTGTACGTTGGTTTAGATTTCAGTTTGGCAAAATTATCTAGCAACAAATTAACCTTTATAACCCCATGATCGCTGCACATCAACTAAAACTTGACTTGAAGTAACAGTAATTTCTTTAAGAACGCAAACTATGTTCCATTCCGTGGTATTTTTTTTTTTTACAATCTGACGCAATCGTTGTTCCTGAACATACGTTGTGAATAATTTCCTTACTAATGTTGCTGAGTCAATATTATTCCAGTTGGTTTCTGGTAAATTTAAGTCCCCAGCAAATGTTATTCTTCCTTCCTGTGTTTCATGCAAGAAATGTATGGATTCTAGTGTCTCGGCACCACAATGCCTTCAGTGGAGGCATTATAGTGCTAGGGCGCTAGAGTTCTAATAAATTCTTTTAGTTATTTTTGGGTGCTGTTTGTGGTCGTATTTTATTATTTTAGTTTTCTTTTAGTTTTGTTGTTTTGCTCAAATGTATGAATTCTTGTAGGTCATCAGCACTTGACTTTGGTGGTCTATACATACCAACAGTTATATGTTCCAGGGTTGTCTTTATTGTCACAGTTACACAGTCTATAGTATTAGTGTTATCACTGAACATGTAATAATCACAGGTCTCATAACTATCTTTAATCCCTATCACACCTCCACCTGATATTTTGTTAGAAAAAGAAGTTATGTACTCACCATAATGTTCTATGTGAGTTGTTCATCTTGCCTTCATTCTTACAGATGGGTTCGGAGCTGGTCCTCGGGCTCTGAGTCAGCCAACTACAAAGCTTGAGATCTTCAGTCAGCTCGAGGCCAAGTCCCTATCCCATGATGCACCTTGAGTTACCTCAGATCTTGTTTGCTGCCTCTAATAATACCATATGCCATTCTGTCCCTTTGTAAGGTAAAAACCATAGGAAAGACATAGCAACCATGATAAAAAACATGAATCTCGGTACTCGAAAAAACCTGGAAGGGGGTAGGAGGGTGGGAAGTAAGAATGAAGGTGAGATGAACAACTCACATGGAACGTTATGGTGAGTACATAACTTCTTTATGTGAAGTTGTTCTATCTCGCCGTTCATTCTTACAGATGGGTAGCGTCCCAAGCACCATCTTTCTCGGGTGACTTACGGAAGTATGTTTCAAAGGACAGTAGAACCAAAGGAGGCCCCATCCCTAGAGGCCCTATCTACTTTGTAATGAGTGATGAAGGTATGAGGCTTTGACCAAGTGGCTGCTGCACAAATATTGTCTACTGGTAGCCTAGCTGAAAATGCAGAAGATGTGGACACAGCTCTGGTTGAATGAGCCTTAATTTTGTGTTGTAGAGGTAAATTGGCAGCTGAGTAAGTGAAAGTGATGCAATCAGATAACCATTTTGATAGAGTTGTTTTTGCCACAGGCATACCTTTTCTAGAATCTGAAAAGGAGGCAAAAAATTGTTCAGATCTACTGAATCCTTTGGTTATGTCTAGGGAAAACCTGAGTTGTCTGTGAACATCAAGTTTGTGCAACACATACTCCAAGTTGTTGGTGTGTTTATAGCTTGGTTAAGGTTAGCTTTAGTACAAACTTTAGGTAAGAATAAAGGATTTGTACACAATGAAACTCTGTCAGCATGAAAAATCAAATACAGAGGTTTTATGGACAAGGCTTGTAGTTCTGAGACTCTTCGAGCAGATGTGATGGCTACTAAAAAGATATTCTTCTAAGACAAAAATTTCAAATTGCATGAAGAAGCTGGCTCAAACAGTGAGAAAATAATGCGTGAGAACATAAACTTTAGGTTCCAGGGGATATAAGGGGATTTAACTGGTGGTCTAAGATGGAAAGTCCCTTTGAGAAAGACTTTGGATAGCTTGTGTGACATTATGTTAAAGCCTTCAGTACCAAGATGAAAATTAGAGATGGCAGCAAGCTGCACACAGATTGTAGCTGCTGCCGCTTCTTTGTTGAAGAGCATAGTCAAAAATTCTAATATAGAGGAAATAAAGGCTTGGTAAGGGTCAGTGTTATTCTGAGAAGCCCATATGGAAAATCTCTTCCATTTGCTGAGGTACAACTTCCTAGTAGAGGATTTATGAGAAGATATTAAGATATGTTGCGTTTCATTTGAGAGGTTGTGGAACCTGGCTATGTTGGGAATTGGAGCAGCCAAGCTGTCAGTTTTAGGGACTGAAGGGAGGGATGAAGAGTCCCCGACGAGTGCATCAGAAGGTCCGGAACTGGGTCCAGAATCCAAGGTTCTTCCAACAGATGAGGTTGAAGGAAGATGAATCAAATCTGATGAGGCCAATGAGGGGCTATTAGAATGAAGGTCCTTCCCAGGGCTTTGGCTTTCTGTAATACTTTGGGTATCAGGGGAATTGGTGGGAATGCACAAAGGAGAACCGGAGGCCAATCGCATACGAGTGCATCCCTCGGGGAATCTTCCGGAGGGGGAATCAGGGCAAAGTAGCTTCTGCATTTTGTGTTAGTGGGGGATGCAAAGAGATTGCAGCAAGGCTGGCCCCATTTGTGGAATATTGTTTCCACTATTTCTTTTTTGAGGGACTACTCATGAAGCAACAAAATTGTCTTGCTCAGTTTGTCTGCAATCACATTGGATTTCCCTGGGATGTCCATTGCAATCAGAAAGAGCTGGGTGGATGTAGCCCACTGCCATACTCTTAGGGCCTCTGGACAAAAGGGATAGGATCTGGTTCCTCCTTGTTTGTTCAAGTACCAGACCACCGATATGTTGTCCGTCTGAATTGCAATTGTCCCCAGAGGAAGAGAATACTGAAAGTAATGCAATGCCAAGAGTACTGCTCTCATCTCCAGGACATTGATATACAGATGTGTCTCTTGTTTGGTCCATGTGCCTTGGGCTGTTCTTCCTGAAAATGTCCCCCCCCCAATCAGGAAAGCGTCCGTGGTCACCGTGACCGAATGTGAGGGTAGGATGAAAGGACGACCTGTCGTTACTTGGAGAGAGGTCAACCACCACCGAAGATCCTTTTTGCATGTGTTTGTTAGAATAATGAGATGTGACATTGGGAGCTCTTGATAAGACCATTGCGTGAACAGAAGCCATTATAGAATCCACATGTGCATACGACCCAGTGGGATCACTGTTATTGCAGCTGCCATCATCCCCAACAACTTTAGCACTTCTGAGGCTGGCACCTTGTCTCTGGATATGACATTCAGAATTTACTGACGAAGTACTGATATCCTTACTGATGGAAGTTTTAAAGTGATGGTGGTGTCCAATTCTGCGCTGATAAAAATTATATGTTGCGATGGCGGCAAGGCAGAATTTTCTGAGTTTATGGTAATCCCCAGTTGATTGCAAAGAGTAAGTGTGGTGTCCCTGGCTTGTATAAGCTGATGCCTGGTGGTGGCGGTGAGGAGCCAATCGTCTTAGTATGGAAACACCTGGCATCCCAAACACCTCAGGTGAGCCGTGACCACTGCCATACATTTGGTGAACACTCTGGGGGCTGTAGTGAGACCAAAGAGCAGGGCTCGAAACTGGTAGTGATTGGCTCCCAGCTGGAAGTGCAGATGATCCTTGGATGGTCTGGCCATTTTTATGTGGTAGTACGCATCCTGGAGATCTATCGAGCACATCCAATTGTCTTTTCCTAAGAAGGGAAATATCAACTGTAACATGACCATCCAGAACATCTCCTTCTTGACAGATCTATTTAGTCTGCTGAGGTCCACAATAGGTCTCCAGTCCCTTGTCTTTTTTGGAGCTAAAAAGAATCTTGAGTAAATTCTGGATCCTATCTGGTCTGCTGGGACTGGTTGGATGGCTCTTTTTTTCTAGCAACCTTTGGACCTCTACCGTTGCTTGTTCCCTGTAACTGGGTGGAATGTCCGGGATTTTTGATATCAAGGGGTGTTGACAAAGGATGACTTAAAATCCTCCGCAAAGGAACATAAGCGCATCCAGGAGTGTCTCCTAAGAGCAATTCCTGTACCCGCTGCCCTATTCGTTCCATCAGCTGCATATGAAATCAGACACATAGAAGAGTTCACTATGGAATTAAGGGTAGCAAGCTGGGATGCAACCTTGTCTGAAGCTTCCTCAACTACCGTACCCTGTAGAGTATCTCCAAGCTCTTTTAGGAGGTCTCATTGCAATCTTGTGAAATGTGTAAGGTAGTTCAGTGAACGCATGGCAAAAGTCTCTGAACTAAACATGTGCTTCCCATATCTGTACATGATCCTAGAGTTTCTGTTAGGAGGATGGACAGAGGAAGAAGTTTCCGACGTCTCCTTTTTGGTGGCTGCCGCCACCATCATGGTATCAACAAGCACACCCTTAGTGAGAAAGGTCTTATCACGAGGGGCAGAAATAAATTTATTGGGCCCCCTAGGGACAGGCTCCATGGTGTCCGGAGACTCCCTCGCCCTTCGTGAGACCAGATCCATAAGCTCATCGAAGGGCTGAGACCCAAAAGCTTTCAGGAGGACCAACTCACCTTCAGTAGGGTTGATGGGCTTCCAGTCACCCCTCTGCTTTAGGATTTCTAAGATATCTGCAAATGAGATATCTTCAGAGGGGGACCGTGGGGACCCTTCTGATTCAATGTCAGATGTGATAGACTCCTGCTGGGAGTCTAGATGCTTCCTCTTGCAAATTCTGTTCCTGGGAACCTCATCAGTGGGAGCTTCTGTTGAGGTCTCGGAAGAGCAGGGACCACCCAGTGGGGCTTCCTGAGGCTCAGAGTTGCTACGTTTCAAAGGGATCTGTGAGGCAGAAGTAGACACAGGCACTTTTGGGGAAGAGGTAGTTTGTCCTGAAGTTGTGGATGTCCTGGGGGACATTGCTCTCCTCATGGCCTCAAAAGCACCTCTGTTCCAGTGGGAAGGAACCGCTGGATCTGAAGAAACAGATTCCCTCACAACCGGAACAGTGGGCTCTGATCCAGAGGTAGGAGCTGAACTCATCCGAGCTGAAGCCCCAAGAGGTAAAGTCGGAACCAAAAGGTCGGTCCAACTATCATCCCTGGACCCGACCATTGAGTGTCGGCTCCTAGACTCCTCGATAGGCACCGAGGAAGTCTGAGTAGTCGGAACCAATGGCACTGGAGCAGGCATCAGTTCCGAAGACTCCACATTCATAAGGTCCAACTCCGACTGACCTGTATGGCTCGGAAGAGCAAAAGAAGTAGATGGAGGAACAGTTTTCGGTTCCAAATCTACTTGGGTTGGAACTGATAAAAATTTTGCAAACGCGGTGCCTGTAACAACTTCTGCACCACACGATCCACATCCAAATCAGGTAGGCTTATCGAGGACCAAGATGAATGGATAGAGGGTGGTACCGATTGTAGGATTGGTGATTTCAGTACTGCAGAGACCGGTTTCAGGTCTGGGGATCGGCTCTGAAAAGATAAGACATTTGGTTCCAGAGGCTGTAGAGCCGACATCAAAGTTTTTTTTTTATTTTGTCGGCTCGACAAGTCTCTGTTCCGATGATGAAGAGGACTTGGTAGATTCGGGGGATATTGCTAGCTTTATCATGATCGCCCAAAGCTTCTTGAAAGGATGATTTTAATAGCCCTCTATCAATTAACTTTCTCTTTCTTTCATGACGTACATGGCTACTAAAAGAATGGCAGATGGAGCAACTCTCTTGCAAGTGCAAAGCACCCAAACAATAAACACAATTAACATGACCATCAGTCACAGACATTTTCTGTCCACACTTTGGACATTTTTTAAACCCAGTCTTGGGTTGTTTCTCCTTATCCTGGTCAGCCATGAGAAATATTTAAATGCACACAAGAAAAATTGTATTAAAGGTATATCACAAAACACACACACACACACACACACACACACACACACACACACACACACACACACACACACACACACACACACACACGTGTCAACAAATTCAAAGAACACTGAAGTATTTTAAATAGTAAGCAGGCCTTAAAAAACAAATGGGCTCTAAAATGTTAAATATAGACTAACTATTAATGTTCTAGAAACAGACACTAAAGTCTATAAATGTCTACTAAAACACACTTCTAAACTATTAAACCCTCTCCTAATCTATAAAAAGGCACACCAAAGAAAGGGAAGGGAGATACTAAAGGCCTTTTTAAACGAAGGCCAAAAAGGCTATAAAGGGATTATCACAATTTAAGCTGTACACTAGTTCAATAAAATATTAAAAGTTATTAATTTGAAAACTGTTATTAAAGTTTGTAAAGATAATTTTTTTTCTAGAAGAAAAAAACTATACTGGCCCGAGCTGTGAGGAAACCTCAGATCTGTTGCAGCAGCAAACTAGATCTGGGGTAACTCAAGGTGCACCATGGGATAGGGACTTGACCTCAAGCTGTCTGAAGACCTCGAGCTTTGTAGTTGGCCGACTCTGAGCCGAGGATCAGCTCCGAACCCATCTGTAAGAATGAACGGCGAGATAGAACAACTTCACATTGTCTGTTAGAGTAAAAACATTTATACCTTAATGCTTCTACCATTAACAACCATCAGAGGTGCATCAAATGTTGCTATCTGTGAACTGTTAAATTTTTGACCTGGCAAAAATCTTGCCAAATATTTCAAAATAATTACTGCAAAAAATTATCTTCCCTGATCTTGACAAATGCACGCCATACTGTCTGAACACATGTGCCCAAAACTAGGCTTGGATGCTCTATACATTTCCACTTTTTAAAACGGGACTTCTTTTTCCATGTAGGTATTTGCCCAAAAATCTTTTCATTCACAATGACCTGACTATCCTTTCTTTAAATAATTTGTGAAAAATATGTCCTAACACCAGTACAAGCTGTACTATGTAAGAGGGCTGTAAGTTCCCTACTAAAAGTCAGAGAGGTCTTTCAGATGAGATTATTTGCACCGACATGAATAAAAATAGACTCATACTTCTTTACATTAAGGCGTTCCAGGACTTGTCTCACATCTTCTGTTTTTTGCTCCTGGCAAACATAGCACTATTCGATGTTTATTAACTTCTCTGCAAATGTAAGTATCAGTTCTTCTAATAATTGAATCTCCATTTACAAGAATAACTTTTCTGACCAGATACTTCTGATACAGTAATATCCGCTCTAACAATTGTTACAAACGAATGATCTTCATCACCATTAGTTTTATTAATCCCACTGTTTTCATTGTGTATTAAATTTACAAGCATACAGTTTTCATCCAGTTGACTTTGTACATGCACAACTTAAGGCATGTAGTCAGCATCTATATTTCTCTTTTTTTTATTCAGTAATATTCTTCAGTCCTTCCATGTTCACTTCCTTTTCACCTGCCCCTTGCCTCTTTTTTTTTTTCTATCTTCTCTTTTGGAAAACTGATGCCTTTTTCTGTAGACTGAAAGTTTTCTGATAGACAAATGTTATCATTCCCTGTAATCTGTGTGTTGCATAACAAAGCAGTGCCCTTTTTAGTACTTTTTCTAATTTCTTTACAGACCTTAATCCGTTTCTTCTTCTTCCATGTTATTTGTTGTGAACTTCTTCCTTTCTTCTTTTTTTGTTTCCTTCTAAACATTCTGAATCTTCAGATTGATGAATACTTGCATGCAGAATTCCAAAGTTGTCAGGGGCATTGTCTTGTTTCATACGGGTTGTATGATCTTTACAGGCAATAGACACATCAGTTCCTAAATGCGTTTTATTTGCTCTTTGCCTAACATTATTTATCTCACCAGTCCAATCATTAATATATAAAACAACAGTTCTCCAAGCCATGCCAATTCAAGTGCAATCATCATCAGTAAGTCTAGATTTACTTCTAATAATAGTAAGCAAATCATCCAACTTTTGACATGAGGAACACAGATCACCAGTGTTATCAGGTGTTGCCTTTAAATATGCATAGCATTTATTACACTGTACACAATGTTTGTGCTTTAGCAAGTCGTTAATGGCATACTCATTTAAGGAATCCATATTTAGCTTCAAACGAATAAAAAATTATAAAAGAATAAACAAAGTCAGTAACCACAGAATTCAAAGAGAACTTAAATCAACTACTATGAGAAAAATCACACAAGCAGTATACAACTAAATACTAAAGTAAAGTATAGTAAACTTGTTGTTCTGACCGTACAAGTTCTGAAAGTTAGAGAGAAGCTGTAATTCCTTTAGGTCAGACAAGAAGTCGTACTACTTTTAACAGTAAAGATCAATAAATCACAAACCAAGATAGAATTGTTTAGATAAGCTTTGGATTGTCCACTCCGCCGTCTGTGTGAATTTATAGCTGACTAGGCCTCTTGGGATGATTAGAGCTTGCCTGTCTAAAACCTATCCCTTTCTAACAACCAACAGTGAAAACTGAATTAAAACAACAAAATATAAATCAAAGCAAAGCTTCTTGTCTACAAGCTAGCCCTTCCTTCCTACAAACAGTGAAAACAGTGGTAAAAAATAAAATATAAATTCAAATAAAACTTTTCTTACCAGTCAACTCCACGGTAAATCGCAAACCAAGATAGTATTGTTTAGATAAGTTCTGTATTGTCCTCTGTGCAGACTGTGTGAATTTATAGCTGACTTAGGCCCCTTGGGATAGAGCTTGCCTGTCTAAACCTTATCCCATTCTCCAACAACCAACAGTGAAAATTAAAGGTAAAACAACAAAATATAAATCAAAGTAAATCTTTTTGTCTACAAGCTATCCCTTCCTTCCTACAAACAGTGAAAAACAGTGGTAGAAAGTAAAAGGTGATCGTGTAGTGTACTGGCTCACCTTCAGTTCTGCGCAGGAGTGGGCGTGGCTCCTGTGATTGACGTGAAAAGTTGCATATGAAATGAGGCATGATTGACATGCCATTCATATTAGGCAGTGACATCATGCATACAATTAATGTGGCCAAATGTAACGCAATTGTACTGTAAAAATAGCACGTGCAGACTCAATTAACACCTGGTAAGTCTGACTATTTAAAAAACAGAGTCCAGTTACCACCTCGTATCTTTTAAAATATATATTCAAGTATATACAAATATACAAGTAACACCTTGCAAGTCCTGAATAAATGTTACCTGCCATTGGCGCATTAGTAATATTTTGTTTACGATGCCACAGACTTTGCTCGAAGACTATAAACAGAAACGCTTCCTGATTCATCTTAATTGTGTTGTTTATGCTACTTTCCAAGAATGTTGTTGTGTCTTTTGGCTTATCCCGGTTAGGGGTCGCCACAGCGGAACTCCGGAACGCTAATGTTTGGTAGTGGATTTTTACCTGCCGAGTTACCAGCCCTGATGCACAACCTTCAACAAAGGCGCACCCATTCACACATGCTTCCATACAGAAGATGCTCTAGCTGAAAATCGAATGCGACAACGTCTTGCTGTGAGGCGACAACGCTACTTTCCAAGAATACACGTTTCAAAATTAAGACACTCCATACCTGCATGTACGTTATGAAATGTATGCAGAACTTAGCAACAAGAATTGTTAGATGCAATGCGATAAATAACCTACGCTCGCTTTTCTCGGTAGGACCGGGAAATATTAGAAAACGCATTTGTAAGACTAGTTCATTGTAGTGTTACCGTACAATTATAAACATTATATGTAAAGTGATTTATATTGAATTTTCCCTTTACCCCAGTGGATACCAACTACTTTAACCACTCCCCTCCCAATGAAGCAAGTAAATATTACCTGTAAAATTTGGAGATTAAGCTATTCGTTTAATGGAGAGTGAGCAAGTGACACCTGCAATGCGCCAGATTCACTGAAGAAGTCTTCCATTACAACTAATTATTACAACTAAGGGTGCTAACAAAAACCTGGAGTACAGTACGCATGCCTTTTCAAGTCATTTTAACTCTAGAGAAATGGAATTAAATGTGTGTGCATATTTGCAATAGTTGACGGTCACTGCTGATGTGACACCCCAGACCCCATTTGCAAAATGGGAAAAGGGGGATTATGGGTGGGTGGATATACTGTTCTACAAAACATCTACTCTTCAAACCATCAGTCTGGCTCAATAAACAAAAAAGTTTGCAGCCGCTTCTTTTAAATTCATTTTCACGCATTTTAATTACCACTAAACAGCCAGCTTCAGAAAGGAAATGGAAGCATGCGGCATAATTCTCAACACTGAGCATTAAAAATTATAGTGCTGCCCTTTGAATAATCATATCAGATGATCACTTTCTTATTTTCTCGAACAGAAGGCTTTCAGATAGTAGACTCTATATTGATAGTGGCAGTGAATCTTTGTATATACTCGCTTTAGTTATTTAATAACATGCATGCATACATCCATCACATGTGTACAGTTAAACAGGCATGACTTCTTGAGGAACATCAGTGAGTCTAGGTGGGACACTGTGGCATCGTACAGTTCGAAAACAGAATATTCATTCACACCGGATGAATATTGAATACTTCCAACTGACGTACAACAATGGGGGAGGGTTTTGGGCGGTGCTTGATGTCCTTCAAGGATGCATCTGCAGTCCTAACAAATGGGTTGTCCTGCCTCAGGCAGCCCTTCGGTCGGCCGGATTCCAAAGTCTGGGTCTGGCCTTGGCTGATGTCGCACTTCACCCGACGTCATAGCTGCTGTTAACCGGGTATAAAGGCATCAGCCGACGCCATTTTCCTCAGTCTTTCTTGCCGTGTGGCGCCCGAAGCAGAAGCTGTTCGCAAGTGCCGGTCGGTCAGAACCAGAGATTGCTACTACCGAAGACTTCTAAAAAGCTAAGTACCCCGTTGGGGACTCTTTCTTGCCTCAGCCGATGTCAGAAAAAGTGAATAACTGTTTAACTTGTGGGAAACAAATACCTCATAAAGATTTCCACTCTTACTGCCTACCTTGTTTAGGCCCAGACCACAACGTAGCAGCTTGTCTAGCCTGTGCTTCCTTCAACTGACGGACACTTAGACGTCGGTCGGAGTTTGCAGAGGAGTTTTTCGGCTCCGCTTTTGCTTACAACATGCCGTCGGAGACTCCGACTTCACAATTAGCTAAAAAGCGTAAGGAAAAGGACCGATTCTCGCCGTCCGCGGTTTCGGCTGAAACCGCGGTTAAGCCAACCGCAAGTGTCTCGGTTTCGGCTGAAACCGAGTCCTCGGTTCTTCCTTCGGCCGAAAGCATGCCTCCTACTACCGAGGCCTCATCCAGCATGACTGAATCTGCTACTGAAATTCCACCTGCTCTTACAGGTTCTCAGGATTTATCAGATACTATCCCTTTAGATATATCTACTCCTGCACGTGGAGCTGCTAGGCCCCCTGCATCCATGTCAATTAAGGCTTTTACCAGGGCTAAAGCAGCTAAATCAACTAAGACCGTGCCTGCTAAAACCCCCTCTCACAGGCCTAGCTCTAGTACTCAAATGCTTAGTCTAGCAGAGGATCTCATTTCTTTGATCAGGGGATCCCAGCCTCACCCTGACAGGGCCTCTCACCCCCCTCCAGAGGGGAGCCCCCTGAGCCAGTTTCTACAGATTACTCCTCTGATGATTCAGAAAATACAAACCCTCCAGAAGGCCCTTATTCTCCATATGAGGACTCTGATGCAGAAGACTCCATTCCTTCTGCCTCTCCTCCTGAGGAATTTTCTTTTGGGGAAACCTTGCATGCTATGAGAGAACAATTTCAATGGCAGGACCAGGATTTTTCAGACTCTAGGAAAAGGCTTAGGACCTTTTTACATTTGCCACAGCATAGGCCTTTAGCCATTCCTCCAGTACTTACAGTTGTGGATGATGCATTTAATGATGCTTGTACTGCTCCTGACTCTCTTCCTCCGGCCCCTGCTAAGCCCGACAGATACTACAGGGTTCCGGACTCACATTATCACTTGTATAAGGCTCCTGTTGCAGATCCTGAAACTATTTCACAGGGCCCCAAAGCTGTAGCAGCTGTCTCTGCCAAAAACCCCCTCCCCTCTGAAAGAGAATCTAGGGCCTTAGACAGATGGGGTAAAAAAGTTTATACTTCTGCTACTCTTTCGGCTAGGGCCTTAAACTGTCAATTCCACATGATTCAGTATCAGGAATTTATGTTAGATCAGCTAACTAAAAAACTGTCCTCGCCTGAACCTTTAGACCGAAAGTCCCTTCAGGAAATGGTACATAACATTCAGCAGGTCAGTAATCATTCCTTAAAATGCGGCTATGATGCACTGGAGGCTTCCTTTAGATCAGCTATGACTGGTACAGTGATCAGAAGGCATGCATGGTTAAAAGAGCAATCCTTACCAGACCATGTAAAGTCAAAGCTCCTAGATGCTCCCATGGAAAAACACAGTTTGTTTGGCTCCCCTGCACAGCAAGTGTTGAAGAAGGTGGAAGAGAAAGCGAAATCTGTCCAGACAGTCAAGGATTTCTTACAGGTCCAGCCTCCGAGGTTTAGTAGGAACTGGCCTTCCAAGAATTGGTCCTTTCCAGACACCAACAGAGCACAGAAAGGCATGAATAGGCGTCCAAGAGGCAGAGGTCAATCCAGAGGTGCCTACAGGGGACGTCAGTGGCAGCCTAACAACCAGAGAAGTACTGCCACAGATCCAGCCACTACCACTTCCACAGGACAATCACAGTGACTTGGCTCTGAAACCGCCTACCAGGGAACAACTAGAAGCACCCCTAGGCGGAAAGCTAGCCTTATTTTCAGTAAACTGGCATTACATTACAGGAGGCAAATGGATTTTACAGACAATAGACAAAGGTTACAGGTTTCACTTCCATACTCTACCAAGGAAGAGAGGAATGCCAAACTTACCTCCAAATCAAAAGACAAACGCTCTAGAGCAAATAGACCACTTACTAAGGATGAGAGCTATAGAGAAGGTACTGTCTATGGAACAAGGGCAAGGATTTTACTCCAGACTTTTCCTGGTGCCAAGAAAGGAAAACCAATGGAGACCTATTCTCGACCTGTCCGCTCTGAACACATATCTCATTGTTCCAAAATTCAAGATGCTGACCCTACAGCAGCTTCTTCCCATTCTGGGCAAGGAGTCTTGGCTGGTAACTCTAGATCTCAAGGAGGCATACCTGCACGTCCCCATACGACCAAATTGCAGAAGATACCTCAGATTTCTTGCAGGATCAGAGCATTATCAATTCTCAGCATTGCCTTTTGGCTTATCTACTGCGCCCAGAGTATTCACGAAATGCCTGACATCAGTAATTGCTCATTGCAGGCTTCAGGGAATTCAAATTTACCCATACCTGGACGACTGCCTGTTACAAGCGGACAACAAAACAAATTAACAAAAGATTTGAGAAAGGTCATTCACCTATTGCAAGCCCTGGGATACACAGTCAACATAAAAATGTCAAGGCTGATACCATCCCAAAGGATAACTTTCTTGGGTGCAGAACTGGACACATCAAGCCAAATGGCATTCCTCACAGCAGAAAAGCAGAAGCACCTACCACTCTATTTCATGGCATTAACAGCAGAACCAGCTTACAGCAAGGAAAGTCCTGCAAGCCCTGGGTTACATGGCATCCTGCATAATATTGATTCCACATGCCAGACTACATATGAGGAAGTTGCAATGGTACCTAAGGAATTTATGGTCTCAGCACAAGCACAGCCTAGAAACCCAAATTCCAATAATTCCATGCCTGAAGCAAGAATTCCAATGGTGGGCTCAGGCCTGTCAATTGAACAAAGGGCTGCCCTTCCACAGCCCTCATCCAAGCCAGACTATCACCACGGACGCCTCAGACCTCGGTTGGGGGGCACACATGGTGGACAAGTGCATACAAGGCTTATGGACTCAAGACCAGCTGAACCTACACATAAATCAAAAAGAGATGCTGGCAGTAAAGCTGGCAATTCAGACATTCAGACCGTTTCTTCAACAGGGTCATTTGCTGATAAGGACGGACAACACCACAGTTATGTGGTATATCAACAAACAGGGAGGCACACATTCATATCCTCTATGCCGGATGGCAATGGACCTCTGGAATGTGGCCCTGAACCTCAACATTCAGCTCCAGGCAATATTTGTGCCAGGAAAGGAAAATATACTAGTAGACATCTTAAGCAGAACTGCCACGGATGCCCACGAATGGATGCTGCATCCAGACATCTTCAAATCCATTACAAAGAAATGGGGACTACCAGAAATAGACCTATTCGCATCCCCACACAACCACCAATTGAAAAAATTCTGCACAAGGACATACCACCCACTAGCTTGGAAGGTGGACTCCCTATCTTTCAGTTGGGAAAACCTGACAGCATATGCATTCCAACCTCTTCCTTTGATGCACAAAGTGCTACTGAAGATCAAAGAAGATCACCCAAGGATCATCCTGATAGCTCCAGACTGGCCGAGGCAGCATTGGTACCCACTACTGAGGAGTATGTCTCGGGAACACGCATGGCCTCTACCCTAGTTCCTTTACTGCTAACACAGAACAACTTCAAAATCCTGCATCCAAACTTGAAAACACTGCAGCTAGCTGCTTGGAACATTGCATAAGACAAAATAACCCAGATTTATCTCAAAGGGTTAAAGACATTATCTTGGAGGCTCGCAGACCCTCAACAAGAAAAACTTATTCAGCAAAATGGAAAAGATATCTCATTTGGAGTGCATAAAGGAGAAAATGTATCACTGGCAAACATAGCTAACATCCTGGAATACTTAGCAGAGCTTTTCCACAATGGCCTGTCCTACTCCTCCATTAAGATTCATCGTCAGCAATTTCAGCAGAATACAACATGGATCCTCCAGTCTTTTCTCATCCTCTACTCAGGCAGTTCCTGAGAGGAATTAAAATGTAAAGCCACCAAGGAAGCCACCATTGCCTACATGGGACTTGAACTTTGTGTTAGAAAAGTTGACACTTCCACCTTTTGAACCAGCAGCAACAGCAGAATTACAGTACTTATCTTGGAAAACTGCTTTCCTGCTTGCAATCACTTCAGCAAGAAGGGTTTCTGAATTACAGGCATTAATGGCAGTACAGCCCTTCCTTATCTTCCATCAGGATAGAGTGTCCATGAGAACTAATCCTACTTTTATGCCAAAGGTGGTCTCCAGGGTATCATTAAACCAAGCAATCCACCTACCTACATTCTTCCCCAACCCACAGAACAGGGGGGAAAGACTACTACATACCTTGGATGTGCATAGACAATTGCGCTACTACCTGGACAGAACCAAGAACAATAGGAAAACTGACCAGCTTCTGGTAGCATATGCAACAGGAATGGAAGGAAAAGCAATTTCAAAACAAACCATCTCAAAATGGATAGGAAATTGCATTAGAGTTTGTTACTCTTATCATGGAAAGACAACTCCAGAAAACATCAGACCTCACTCCACAAGGGCTACAGCCACTACTACAGCTTTTTTACGAGGAGTGGCTACCAAAGACATTTTAGAGGCTGCTACTTGGAGCTCCGTGCATACATTTGCCAAGCATTACAATCTACCTTTATACTCCAGATCCCGAGCAGGTTTTGCCACTGCTGTTTTGCAAGGGATCTTAACTACACCATAATCTTCTTAGTACCTCCTCCCCCAGTTTGGCTATGGTATTCTACCCATTTGTTAGGACTGCAGATGCATCCTTGAAGGACATAGTACAGTTTTGTACCTAATGTAGATGTCCGAGAGGTATGCATCTGCAGTCAGGATTACCCACCCTCCTTCCCCTCTGTGGTACTCCTAGGGTATTTGCCCATCTTGTAGCTAGCTGGGGGAATCTATTATGGTGTATTTGTTTGTATATATGTATATACTTGTTTATTTCTATTTGTTCTCTGTTGTTTGGAAACATTTGCATTTATCCAAATTTAGCCTTCCTAGAGGGCACCTGGCATCTGGGGCAAGAAACACCGAGGAAAATGGCGTCGGCTGATGCCTTTATACCCGGTTAACAGCAGCTATGACGTCGGGTGAAGTGCGACATCAGCCGAGGCCAGACCCAGACTTTGGAATCCGGCTGACCGAAGGGCTGCCTGAGGCAGGACAACCCATTTGTTAGGACTGCAGATGCATACCTCTCGGACATCTACATTTATGGTAGGTACAAAACTGTACTTTACTGCACATCTGGTGAGCCAGAACACTTCACTATCTCCAAGTAAAATATAAACTCAAAACTTCTCTTACTAGTCAATTCTACAGTAAATCACTGTACTAACCCTGACTAACTTTCTCTCTATACACTAGTTTCAATACTCTTCATCTTTATTGACTTATCCTTAATCAGCCAAAGACCATGTTATTGCAATTTAAAATATGTATATATGTATATAGTAACATCTCTTGCACATTACCTTGTACTGTCTTGTGTTATGTTCACTAGGAGTATTGTATTTTACTAACAACAGCTATTACATACTTGGACTATTGTAACTTACTATATTGTATTTATGTTATGTGTCTTGGAGCTTTTCTCCACGGGCCTCTACTGAAAATGGACATGTATCCAGTTAGACTATCCCGGTCAACAAATGTAAAATAAAATAAATAAATCACAAACTAAGATAGGATTGTTTAGATAAGCTCTGGATCGTCCTCTCTGTAGACTGTGTATACAGCATTCCTTAGCCTAACCTGCTTAAAACCACATTAGCAAACTGTAGCCCTTTTCAATTCCAAATACTGTTCGTTTTACATAAACTATATATATTTATTTTCATAAAATAAAATATTGTTTCAACAGGATCACTTGGTTTGTATTCAGCTTAATTCTCTGTTATCAGCATGTAAAAAAAAAAAAACAATAAACTTGTCCAAAAGATAAAGCTTTTAGTATATGTAGATTTAATTGGAAAGAAAGCACTGGTATTCTCAAAAAAAAGTACTGTTTACAGACTTTTGCTGACATCTAAGTCAAGCAGGCAGGTGAATTTCCCATTCTGTTGAACAGTGGCTTCAACTCAGATTACTATGTTAAATAACTACCTTTTTATTTAAATAAACATTGAATCCAAGCTGCTTTACAGCAAAGGATGCACTGGTTAGAGATATTTTCTAAAGAGATACTTATTGAGAACGTGCCACTGTGATAACTATGAAGGTAAGCGTGGAAGCTTTTTAGGATGCATTCCACCTTTCCAAAATGCACCACTATATTCCTCATATACAAATAAAAAGTGGCTGGATACTCCAAATCAATCCCTCATGTTTGGTTTCTCTCCTGAAGGATGAGAGGCTGTGTTCAGTCTTTGTTACTCCATGGGTTGTGGTGAGGCATCTGTATATTAACCCCTCAGCCTGAGAGTGGTAGCTTGCTTTGTAAGCTTTGGAGACTTTTCTGATGTCACAAAATGGCATAGTGAGATTAGACAGTTTGTGTATTGCAAGGTGACCAACGGTCCCAGTTTTTCAAGGACAGTCCCAGTTTGGAAGTCTCTGTCCCGGAATCCCAAACATTGTCTTTGGGACACAGAAATGTCCCAGTTTAGACCGCTCAGTCTAAGTCTCAGTCTGAGGACTTTGTGATTTTTTTGGGGATGCCATTGGATACGGGGTAAGGTTGGAAGCCTTTGCCCTGGCAGGAGCCATCTAGGCCCTGCCGCCATCAGTCAGTCACTCCCTCAAGGACTTCCATCGTGGGGGTTTCTGCTTGACCCCACTCACCCAGGCAGGAGCTCTCCAGGCCCCACCACTGTCCGCCAGTTGCTCTCTTAAGGACTTCCATCATGGGGGAGGGTTGTGCCTGACCCTGCTCACCTAGGCAGGAACTCTCCAGGTCCTGCTGCTGTCTACCCTAGCGCTCCCTTAAGGACTTCTGTTGTGGGAAGCTCTGCCTGACCTCCCCTCACCCAGGCAGGAGCTGGCCCAGCCCTGCCACTATCTGCCTCTCTCCCCCTCCCAGAAAGGGCATGGTCCATACCCCCTCACCCAGGCGAGAGCTGTCCTGTACCATTCAATTTCCACCTCTCTCTCCCTTCCAGACTTCCATTGGGACTGACCCCCTCTGGGGTTCCACTTCTACCCAGGAGAGAGAGAGTTCCTTTCCAGGGTTACACATCTTCTAACTGCTGCCAAATCATACAGTGTCATGCATGCTCTTGGAGCCTCTCAGGGGATCTTCCCAGCCTCATGGAACTCTGCTGGGCCACAAAGCCTCAGACAGTCCCTCACCTGGGGCTTTCAGACTCACAGGGGAGATGGTCCTGGGTCCCCCCATCTCTGCACTTTTTGAGGCACACCTCAGTCTCTCACCCCCACGGTGCCAGGCACCAAGAAATGTGCATTGCTTCAAGCCTCCTGGCATGTGGCCTCTTTCCTCCTGGGTGGTGCTATTTACAGAGTGACATCCCCACATTGCCTGGTGAAGGATGGGAGGCCAACCTGCCTGCCCCGGTGTGAGATGACATGGCTGCCCTATCTCCACTCCCATGGGGGCTGGGAGAATGAAATTGCAGACCTGGCTTCCCGAGGTGGCCCTCAAGTGTCCCAGTTTAGGTCCTGTAACAAAATGGTCACCTTGGTGTATTGGTACCAGAAGAAGTAGAGGGAACATGCTCCTACCCTGTTTACAAAGTAGTAGTCCTGGTGATTAAACCATTTTTCTTCAGTGGTAGCACAGATTACATATAGAACTGCTCAGTGTTTGGAAGAAAGCAGTACTACCCAAAGTTTGCTAGCTCCTATATGGTGGGTTATAGCTATGTTCTCAGTAGATTGAAAGCCTTTATGTATGCATTCCTTTTCATTTCTTTACCTACTGGTTTAGTATCGTGGGAAAAGTCAGGGCTCATTTTTTTTCACAAGCTGTGGCTGAGAAGATTTTGGTTCCATGCTCTTTGAATATTGGCCTCTAATGAAATGGTTTCATTGTAATAGCTGGGGACCCTGGAATCATGGTAAGATGACTGCTTTGACTTCATAATGTGTAACTTTAGTACTGTGCATTTTGACTGATCAATCCAAAGATGTATTGTGGACTACTAGAAAAACTTCTACTTTATTCGCTTACTAGGCCAAGCTTAAAAGACTTTCTGCTTTGACCATTTGTTTATTTTATTTATTTATTTAGTTAGTTATTTCACATTTGTTAACCGGGTTAGTCCAACTGGGTAAGAAATTGCCCATTTTCAGTGGAGACCCGAGGGAAAAGCCCCGAACAAAACATACAAATACATACAAACAGAGACAAGTTAACAATATAAAGAGCAAAACAAACATATGGATACAATGGATAAGAAAATAAATGTGATCCAAGGAATAGTACATAGCTATATACAAGGTCATAAGAAGGAAAGTGCAAAAGAAGATAGGAGTAGAGGAGGGGAGGAATGAGGTGATCTAGAGGAAGGAGGGAAAAAAGAGCAGTAGGATAAAGTAAATGATATAAAGAGGGAGGGTATAGAAAGAAGAGCAGATTGGATAAAGTAAGATAAGAAAGAGGAAAAAGGTCTTAATGATAAGTCTGGTGGAGAAATGGGAATATGGAAAGGAAGGAGTTAAGTAGGATGGATACAGATACATATAGGGTTGTTATAGAGGTTCAAAATAAGGTCATGTTTGAAGTTAGGAAGAGAGGTATGACTTCTAATATAGAGTGGAAGGTTATTCCAAATAAGGGAGATGGAGTGTTTATAAAGTATTTTACCTATGTTAATATTGGGTTTATAGACTTGTAGAAAGAGTTTATCAGAGCTACGCAGGGATCGGGGAGGGGTGTACCAGGAGATCAGGTTGGACAGAGATGGACAGTCAGTGTCAGAATTAAGAATTCGGAAAGCTTGAATCAACTGACATTTGGTCAGAAGGTGTGGAAATTCAAGCCAATGTAGTTTTTTGAGAGCAGAACAGTGATGAGATTTATAGAGGCTGCTGGTGACAAATCTAGCAATTTTGTTACAAGTTTGGTCAAGTTTTGCCAGCAGGTTATATTGTAAATTGGAAAATAGATGGGAGCCATAGAGGAGGGAGTGGAGGAGATAGGATTGGGCTAGCAGTAGTTTAGAGATGGAGGTCAGGAATTTGCTGTTTCTATATAACATGCCTAGTTTTTGGTGTGTTTTCTTTATAGAATGAAGTATGTGGAGGTCTAGTTTGAGCTGGTCATCAGTGATAACACCTAGGAGTTTAATCTGGTGATATGATGGTGTCATTTAGTGAGGATGCGAGAAAGGTGAATTTGTGATGGGCTAGAGCTTTAGGTAGGAATAGTAAGAGCTTAATTTTAGAGGGGTTCAGGATAAGTTGATTGTTGGAGAGCCACTTCTCAACAGAGTGAAATGAAGACTGGGTGATATGGTGGAGGTTATTGATAGAGTCAGAAGTGGAAATCAAAGTTGAATTATCTGCATACTGTATGATAGGGGAGAGATTGCTGACAGTGTGTAGGCCATTGGTGAAGAGGTTGAAAAGGAGGTGGCCAAGAATAGAACCTTGAGGTACACCGGTCTGAACTGGCAGAAAGGGTGAAAAGGAATTGTGCCATTTAACTGCTTGTAAGTGACTGGACAGGTAACTAGAGAACCAGTTTAGAGTGGGGATAGAAATGTTCAGCTGAGAAAGTTTTTGAAGTAGTAGCTTGTGAGAAACAGTGTCAAAAGCCTTTGACAGATCTAAGAAAAGGCAAGACACAAGTTTATTATTGTCTCTAGCCTCAGCTACTGTATGAGAGAAGGATAAAAGTGCTGTGTTAGTACTGTGTTTGGGCCTAAACCCATGCTTGGTGTTGGTTAAAAGATTGTTTTGAGTAAGGTGGGAAAGCAGTTGAGAATGAATACACTTTTCTAGAATTTTGGAGAGGGGAGAAAGAATAGCAATGGGGCGGAAGTTCGATGGTTCTGTGGAGTTTCCACCCTTATGTAGTGGGATAGTATAGTATTCCTTCCAAACAGAGGGAAAAATAGATTCTTGGATTGAGCGGTTTATTAGAATGGAGACAGGAAGGGCTGCAGAGTTAGCAATTCTTAGGAATTGGGAAGGTAGGTTATCAGGAGCGGGGGAACAAGGTTTGAGTTTACTAAGGAGAGTTTTAATATAACTAATAGATACAGGTTTGAGCAAGAAGGGGTCAGAGTGATTAGAGCAGTCAGATTGTGGGGGTATGGAGAAAAAGTGGGTGTGGTAATAGAAGTGATAGCACTGGAAGTGGAATTAGAGGTGGGGTTGGGAATATTAGAGGTGTTAGGTACAAGTTTAGAAATGGTATCAATAGAATAGTGATTAAAATGAATGGCAGTATCTGTGGGAGATTGATTGGGAAAAGGATTGGGGATTGTGGGTGAGCCAGGGTTGAGAAGAGTTTTTATAGTTGACCAGAACTTCTGGGGGTTAGTAGGTTTCAGAGATTGATCAGAGAGGTAAAATTTTCTTCTGTCCTTGTTGACTCTTTTTTTTTTTTTTTGTAAGGTTTCTAAGTTCCACTTAAGATTGAAGGAAGACAGAAGATTTATGTTTTAGATATTGTTTCCAAGTGGCATCTCTTTTATGCATAAGGTGGAAGGTTTTTTTGGATAGCCAGGGGGCATGTCTAGCTTTGACTTTTATTTTCCTGATAGCGGCCAGAGAGTTGAGTATGTTTAGGAATGTCTGGTTGATGTAGCTAACTGCGTCATTTAAAGGTAAAGAATGTAGGCAAGACCAGTTAATATTTGAGAGAATTTTGTTAAAGGAAGTGATATTGAAATTTCTTTGGTTACGGATGTATTTAAAGAGATGAGAACAAGTGAGTTTGGGTGAATACCTAGTAATGTGGATAGGTAGGTGGTCACTAATGGAGTCAGATAGTGTACCGGGCTGGTGGTACAAATTAGGAGAATTTGTGAGAATCCAGTCTAGGATAGAATTGAGTGGTTTTTGCCAAGACGGGTGGGGGAGGAAACAAGTTGAGTAAAACTTTGTAGGTTGAGACTGTGAGACAGTCAATATTTACATCCCCAAGTATAATAGTTTCAAAGGGGATGTGATGAAAACACCAAGATAAGATGTTTTCAGGGAAGGTGATATTCCCTGGTGGAATATAGATTGAGGCTATAGCCATTTTTTGGTAGTTGTTGAGATGACAGGTTACTATGAGTAGCTGTGCAGGGTAGAAGGAGGGAGGGGTAATAGAAAGTGGTAAAATATTGAGATAGTCAGAAAAAAGAATGGAGACACCACCTCTCTTTTTGCTAGGTCTGTCCCGTCTGTAGATATTGAAACCAGGGGCAGATCTCAGAGTTGTGGATGTGGGGTTTTAGCCAAGTTTCAGAGAGAGTTAAAATGTGGGGAGTATAGTGTTGAATGAGAGCATAGAGATCAGGCACTTTGTTGCAGATACTCTGGATATTAAGGGAGAAGAATGTAAGTCTTTTGGTTTTGTATGTAGAAGTGAGAGTGGATGGGGAGGTACTAGTGAGAGTAGGATTGCTAGAGGTGTGGGGGGAAGAAGTAATAGTAGATGGAGTAGAGGAATTAGAAGATAAGAGTTGGATATTAGGACCAGGGTTGGGATGTATATCACCTGAAAGGAGGAGTGTTGTCAGGATAAGAGAGTAAAGAGATAGGATGAGGGAGAGGATAGAGAAATTTGGGTTTTAAGTTTGAGATTAGTTTTAATAAAGGGAGTAATTTTATTTTAAAGAATAAATAGTGTGTTAGAGTACAGTGAGTGTGAGCGTATAGGAGTATGGTAGGACCTGGATAGATTTTGGGAGGGATGTAGATTCTGAGTGGAAGGTAAGGGGAGAATTGTAGGGGAGTGTGATAAGATGTGACATATGTTAGTGTAAATAGCAGAGGGAAGAGGAAAAGAAATGGCAACATCATTAGTGATAGGCGTTAAGCAATAGTTACAGCAGTACGATATATAAAGCAGTTTTAAATGTGACAGGCAGTCTCTAGAAAAACTAAAGAGATACTAAGATATACCACAAAATATATGTTCTTTACAAACCAAAAAATACGTGGCAATATAGAAACCTCAAAAGGTCCCAGCGATAAGACTGCAAACAAAGTTTGTCTTAATCAAAATACAAAACACGGTCTCCTAAATTAGCAGACAGCAGTCACCTGACCACCGATCCAGTAAACTTCCAAAATCAAATGTGACATGTAAGTAAATGCATTAACAAAAGCATGTAATCTGCAAAAAATGGAGACAATAGTAAATAGAGGGATACTTTTTATTACAATATTGTGAAACATTCAAAATACCCCTCAATAAATAAAGCATTTAATACACCTGTATGCAAAAATAAACGGAAATCAGTATAGACAGCAACAAGTTAGTGAAGCTACAAATGTTACTCGGGCAGGATAAAACTAAGAACTAAAACAGCTAAAAGCTGTGCAAGCAGTGAGCAAAGCCCCTAAAAAGCAACTCCGCTCATATTCAACAGTCATTTACAACAAATTCAAAATGTAGAGGTCCCAACAAGTCCCGATAAGCAAACCCTACAGATGACAACTCACAGGCAGTTTCATCCAAAAGAATTATCAAGCACCCTTTACAGAAGTTTGCTGTTCACAACTGTGAGGGAGCTAAAACAAAGGCCCAAACGTCACACAGACAAACCAGTCCCAAAAACAACCGTTGCAGCTCTTCAGCCCAGTAATGAAAAGAACATAATTAGGCCCACTCACCGACCATTACAGCTACTCGGAGATTTCAACCATTACCACAAATACAGTATCGGCATTCCTGAATGGAACGGCGTTTGACTCAAATGTGCAAAACTCCAGGCCCAGTGACACAATAACATGAGAATTTCAAACTTTTGCAGAAAAACGGAGTTTAAGCATATTACATTAAGACCCAGATCTCAACAAGTCCATGAGCAAGTAGAATAGATGAATCTTGATATAAACAATTTTATGAGAAAGTGTGAGGCTTTTGAAAGCTCACATTACCACCTATCAGTTGTGCAGTACAGAAACATACTTGTGAAGTCTGTAGGACTTTCACCAAAGCAACTGCCGATGGGTAGAAGTTTGTATTTTCCATAGTCCTCACTGATCTATTTCAAGTGGAGAAAATATTCACCGGTAGGTATATTTCTCCACAGTCTGTGGCTCCTAAGCTTATCTGACTTATCTCTGACATAATTTTTACTTATTCCACCATCAAGTTGCACATGTCTGCTATTCAGCATATAACTATTTGGTGGAATCTGAGACTTCAACTCAGCATACACTTGTAAGGCATTTTTTTCAAGGTAATCTCTTAACTATGACCTCCAGTGAAGAATCTGTGTCAGCTTTAAAGCCTTCAGTTTATTATGCATACATCAAAGCCATGCTTTGAACCACTGGGCTCAGGTGACCCTAAAGATCGTAGCCTGAAGAGTGATCTTCTGTAGTGTCATTAGCACTACTTATCAGATGTATGAATTTCATGTTTTATGTTAAAAGTATTACCTCGCTGTCTAGAATGACTGTATGCCCCTTAGGGGAAATCCTTGTTTCATTCCAGAGGTATTATTCAAACAACCTATTTGTCTGCCATTTTTTCCCTGGCACTGAAAATAAAAATGAATGTTTCTTTTATACCCTGAGTAAGCGCCATCCTTTTTCTGAGATTTTACCTCAAGAAGATGCATGAACATAGGATACCAGCCCATGTGATCAGTAGGATCTATGTCAAATAAACAAACGCTTGAAATGTCGAAAGTCATATGGTCGAGACCATATGATCGACATTTCAAGTGTTCGAAGGTTGACTTTCGCCGTATGGTGCAGAATGGGATAATTTCCCTTTTCTGCACTGAAGTGCGGTCTTGGAGTTGGTATATTTAAGTAGGGGGGGAGTGCGGGGGGTGTGAAGGGGGTTGGCCCTCCTGCTCGCATTGTTAAGGTATGTTTTTCTTTTTTCTTTTGTTTTTTATTATAGATTCGAATATTTAAATATTGACCATATGGTCTCGAACATATGGTATTCAACATTTTGAATATCCAAATATATGACATAGTCCCGATCATTACATTTCCTCCCACAGGGAAGATTTTACATTGTTTTCTTTTTTTTTGATCATCGTTTTTATTTATTATTAATGAAACAAATAACTCTGAAAATACTATACGTGAACTCAACTTGGCAAAAGGTTGACGCTGTTTGCTGAAACTAACCCCTGGTTTATATGATTCTAAAACATATAGACTTGTGATTGCTAGTAGTGCAAATTAATTTTTCAGCATATAGATTCAAATATCTTGTGCTTTCAAATGTAGTTATTTGCCTATTATAATTGATGATGAGAATCACAACTGTTATGAAAAATAAAAACTTAGGCAACAGTAAAGATTACTTGCAACTTCATAAAGCTGGAAAAAGAGACTTTATCTGACAGGTATACTTTACCTGGTTCTCGGTGCAAAGTGACATATAAGCTAAGTTTAAAGATGGCCTGTGAGTGGTCTATCAGCTGTTACTTGTTAGTCTTTTATGCATTTTAGAGGTGGGTCTAAGTGTTGATTTCTGACTGGGATGCTGTTGAGAAGTATTCAGTTTTAGAAGGCTTATACAGTGGATATAAAAAGTTTACACACCGCTGTTAAAATGCCAGATTTTTGTGATATAAAAAAATGAGATGACAATAAATCATTTCAAAACTTTTGCCACCTTTAATGTGATCTATAACCTGTACACTTCAGTTGAAAAACAAATCTGTTAGGGGATAAAAAAAAAAAAAAGTACACTATGCTGGTTGCATACGTGTGCACACCCTTAAACTAATACTTTGTTGTGTATGCACACCCTTAAACTAATACTTTGTTGAAGCACCTTTTGATTTAATTTTTCTTGGGTAGGAGTCTATCAGAATGGCACATCTTGACTTGGCAATATTTGCCCACTCTTACTTGCAAAAGCGCTCCAAATCTGTCACATTGCGAGGGAATCTCTTGTGCACAACCCTCTTCAGGTCACCCTACAGATTTTCTATTGGATTTAGGTCTGGGCCATTCCAAAACTTTAATTTTCTTCAGGGGAATTCATTCTTTTACTGATTTGGATGTATGCTTGGGGTCATTGTCCTGTTGAAAGGTGAAATTCCTCTTCATCTTTCTAGCAGACACCTGAAGTTTTTGGGCCAAAAGTGACTGGTGTTTAGAACTGTTCATAATTCCCTCCACCTTGACTAAAGCTCAGTTCCAGCTGAAGAAAAGCAACCCCAAAGCATGGTAATACTGTCACCACTATGCTTCGCCGTAGGGATGGTGTTCTTTTGGTGATGCAAAGTGTTGTTTTGCGCCAAACGTACCTTTTGGAATTGTGGCCAAAAAGTTCATCCTTGGTCTCATCGGACCATAACACATTTTCCTGCATGCTTTTGGGAGTTGATATATTGTTTTGCAAATTTTAGCTAGGACTGGATGTTTGTCTATGTAAGAAAAGGCTTCTGTCTTGCAACCCTACCCCATAGTTCAGACATATGGAGAATACAGGAGATTGTTGTCACATGTAGTACACAACCAGTACTTGCCAGAAATTCCTGCAGCTCCTTCAGTGTTGCTGTAGGTCTCTTGGCAGCCTCTCTGACCAGTTTACGTCTTGTCTTTTCATCAGTTTTGGAGGGATGTCCAGTTCTTTGCAACGTCACTGTTGTCCTGTGGCGGCATGTGACTTCAAATCAAAGGGGGCTGCAGGAGACAGCTGAATGGGTGTGGCCAACTAGAAAGGGGCAGAGCTATGCTCAAAACCACAACAACTGGAACATTAATTAAATATGCTGCCCTGGGTGCCAAACCGTCATTACAAGAGTCCAATCAAGACAAAATTAAGTGTAGAAGAAAAAAATATTTCAATGCATTGGCTACATGACAGCTTACTTAATATCTAGATGGAAACAAAAAGGTTGTGAGGCATGAACAAATAAATTAACTTTTTAAATACATTACTGGAATGCCAGTGAAAATCAAGTATAAAAAAACAAGCAGCACTCAACTCAAACCACTTCTCCTTGCAGTACAGTTCTAATTATAATTTATATTCAGCTTTATAAATTACCAAGTAACATGCTGAAAGTAGCAATCTCTGTGATACCCCCACTTGTAAAAATGTTTCTTATCCAAAAAAGACCTGCTGCCTGACAACTATCTACTTGTTTCATGGGGAAAACAAGATCAAAGTAAAAAAAAAATGAACAGCAAACAAGAAACAAGCTCAAGATAAATTGCTTAAAGGATTTCTGCAAAGGTTATGGACCACACGTGATAGATTGGCATTCTGTTTAGTTTACGGGTAAAACCTGCAAAGATGACTGCAAGTCTCCAACAAATGCAATCAGCTTCTGAAAATACTGTAATCCTGTCCTTTATTACAAATACTGTCATATGCATTTCAATACCTAAGGCTTATACGTTATCTAGTTATGTGAATATTCCCTGCATGGCAACAACAAAAAGGCTTTTTCAGTTTTGGTAATTCTTTAACAGTATGCTTTTTAAAGCTTACTTGCATCTTACAAGCTCAGACAAGCTTATCTGATGGTCATTAAAGCATTGCTACTTAAACACAGAGCAACAGGGCACATCGACAGCATGCATTTTCCGAATAATAAGAAGCATAATTCAACAGTATAAAAATATGACCGAAAACCAGAACATTTTGCAAAATCAAGGACAGATGAAAAAAAACATACTTGTCATACTTGTGTCTACCTTGGATGGGGGAATACTCTGCACACTTACACTGCATAACTGCTCCTTGCCTTGTTTGGACACATCCAGAGTCACTACATGGGGGAGTGGGGTGCAACAAGTATGTCACAATTTGAAATGTGTCTAGCTGACGGTCATGGCTCTGACGCATTTGTCATACCTCTCAACCTCAGAGCAAGAAATCTAGACAAAGCCATACACAGAAGTGGGACAAAGGCCCAAAAATGAGGACAATTTTTAAATACTGCTCTTATAAACTTAGAAGAATAATAGAATAGTAGTAGGTTTTGCATTAGTATGAATTTTCTGAAGGGTATGAAATCTGAAACTCAAATGTCTGTCATTATTTTCTAACTACAGTCTTTAATAATTTGCCACTAATTTGCCAGAAAACCACAGTTTTATGAAAAACGGACCAAAAATATGATGCAAAAATATAAAATTGTCACACAGTACAGCTGGGAACCTGTCAAAGGGACACTTTTTTAATATTAGTACTGTTAACTTGAACAGCTGACAAAATAAGACAATCTACACGCATTTCTGAAATAAAAGTAATGATCACTACAGTTATTTATAATTGTTAACCCTCCACGTTTTCTTCCAAAATTGCTATTTTGTGGAGAGATTATTAGGGGAGAGCAACATTTTGAGCCAAAATTGGGGACAGCTGAGATATTCCTAATTCTATAAAGTGATTTATTTGCACGTACCTCTCAACCTCTAAATGCAGAAAATCTGGACAAGGCCAAATATATTGGGGGAACATACAAACAGTACTAAAAATTTCTCTTGTATAAACTTAGTTGATAGAGTAGCAGGTCTTGCTTTAGCATGCATTTTTCTGAAGGTTATGAAGTCTGAAACTCAATTGTCATTATTTAGTGACTTCATTCCTAAATGATTTATCAGAAAACTACAAATTTTATGAGGAACAAACCAAAAATAAGAAGCAAAAATCTATTAATTCTGCAAAAACTCTGGACAGTTGTGAGGTATAGTTCAGCCGGGGCTGTCTTTGAGTTTGACACCCCCCCCATAAAATTATGGTCGAATGGAGCCTCCCCCCTGCAGCCATTCCAATGTCCTATTACTTGGCTATTTCGCCCCATTTACCATAAACACTGTAATGTGCATACTGCTTTACTTTTGTGATGATTTTGATTTAATTTGAAAGTTTTATTTTGCATTTTACAGCACAAACACTAATAGACATGCTAAACAAAGCAATGCAGTTTCACAATGAAAATAGACTTAGCATTAAAACTTCTCTGTCCTTGAAACTCACATTCATTGAAACAGCATTGAAACTCACATTCAAAGGAAATACATTTTTGCCAGTGGCAGATAAAGATTAACTATGGGCTATTTTCAAATCATAGGCCCCCTTGCACATGAAACATACAGGTGTTCTTTGATACGCCTTCCTGATTGTATTAAATAATATTCCTTGTATAATATAGTACAGTTGTTAGAGGGCATTTTAAATGTATTGTTTTGAACATTTTTCCAGTAAACAATGAAACAAAATGCATGCATGTACCTATAATGACAAAACTGCCCAATTTAGAACATTTCCATCATAAATGTCTACTCAAACTTCAACAATCCACCAGTATCAGTAAATCTGTGCATTCTCTGAAGAAGTAAATGTCATCTAAATAATTCCACATTAAAGAGATCTGAAATTAATGAAGAGGCTGCTGGTAGCAAACAACTTTATATTTCATTGTTTCATCTATGAATAAAGTGCCTGTTGCCCTTGAGGAATAAATTGCCTATGTTACATTAAAAATGATAAGCTAGTAATATTGCAATAGGGAATGGATGGCAAACTGATAACAGCTTCATAGTTGCTAGGTATCTTCTCTAAAAAGGACTGTAGCATCCACCCCCTTTACAACACAGTATCAGCAATGCATCTACATTTTGTGGGAGTAGAACCCATAGCCTTCTGCATTAAGAGCAAGTACACTACCTGTTGAGCTATTAACATTGAAGCAGATTCAGCATAAGCAGCACTAAACTTTGCTTCCCCTGCAGCTCTCAGCTCCTTGTAAAATCTACTAGACAATCAGCTGTATCTCTCAACTTTGCAGCACAGAAAGTCTGGAAAAAGCCAAAATATATTGGGGGGGACAAAAACTCAAAAACCAGGGACATATTTTAAACATTGCTTGTATAATCTTGGAAAGTTGCTAGAATAAAGTGCTGTGTTACTACCATACATTTCACTGCCAATCTTGAACCTAGGACCCTGTGCAAAACAGTCAGAGCAACATACCACTATGCCAAATCAGCTGTTTTGTGAAAGAGAGGAATACTGAAACTTAAATGGCTACCATTTAGTGAATTCAGTTCTCACTATAGCTGTCAACCTCTTAGCACAAAACACCTGGACAAGGTAATGGGGAACTACAGCCCCCAAACATATTCAGTGAATTCAGTTCTCACCATAGCTGTCAACTTCTTAGCACAAAACAACTGGACGAAGCCAGTAATAGGGGAATACAGCCCCTAAACATATTCATTTCTCACCATAGCTCTCAACCTTAACACAAAAAACCTGGACAAAGCCAATAATGGAGGAATACAGTCCCAAAAATATAGACAAATTTCAAATATTCGTCTACTAAACTTAGACAATGGCTAGAATAAAAGGTTTTGTGTTACCATGTACTTTCTGACGAATATGAAGTCTGAAATTCAAATGCCTGTCATTTCTTATTTAACATTTGTTAACCAGGAAAGTCTGACTTGGAACAAAAGCCAATTTTCAGCAGAGGCCCAGGGAGAACCACTCCAGACACATGCCTTTGTAACATGGGAGGACACCAGAGCACCCAGAGGAAACCCACACAAACACAGGGAAAACATGCAGACTCCACACAGAAGGCACCCCAGCCAAGAATCAAACCAGAGAACCTCTCGCTGTGAGGCAGCAATGCTATCACTGCATGCACCATCAACTATGTACTGAATTAAAAATCCACAGATTTTATGAGGAACAGATCAGAACAAAAATATGAGGCAAAAATCTGCAAAGTTTTCACTGATGTTGGTGGGTAGGGAATTCAGGGTCTTGCTACCTGCACCCAAGGTACAGGGTTCAAGCCTGAGCCACCACCATCTGAGTAGTTCTCACTAGCCGCCAGTATATATCAACTTATCAACTGGGGAATTTCACACACACACACACACACACACACACACACACACACACACACACACACACACACACACACCTTCAACAGTACCTGGTGTCCTTCAGTAGCTTCAGGTCCAGTACACACACTTCGTCTGCTTGCTTCAATATAGTACCTGGTGTCCCTCAAGTCCGGTAACTGCAGAAGCTTGAATAACACGTCCTCCTTCCCCCAGTAGCTTAGGTCCGGTAAACACGTCCTTCCCCGGGAGAGCAGGCCCCAGCCTGCGGGTGTTTCAGTCTGGATCTCTTCCATTCTATGTGGTCATCACCACATAGAATTCTGGGCATCAGAGTACCGAGATGCCTTCTTCCTACTCCAGACTGCTGTTGCAGCAGTCTGGATCCCCTCTGAGTTCCATGATTGCCGAGTGCGCATGCACAGAAGTTCGGAAACGTTCCAAGACTTTTTGTATTTGTTTTTTTTTTTCCCTTTTCCACACTGGGAGGGGGATTGCAATCCTGCAGTCCTATAGCTCGAGCCACCCCTGCTGTAGTCCCATATTTTCTCCACTTTTTGATGACTGTCTTCACTGTGTTCTATGGTATATCCAATGGTGTGGAAATTTTTCTGTACCCTTCTCCTGACTGATACCTTTCAACAATGAGATCCCGTTGATGCTTTGTAAGTTGTCTGTGAACCATGGCTTTTGCTGTAGTAGGCAACTGAGTAAATGTCAGGAAAATCTTATTAGGGCAGCTGAACTTTACTTGGGGTTAATCAGAGTCTCTTTAATTGATTGCAGGTGTGTACCCAAAAAGACTGAATGCTGTAATTAAATCTAAAGGTGCTTAAACAAAGTATTAGTTTAAGGGTGTGCACACACAACAAAGTATTAGTTTAAGGGTGTGCATACTTATGCAACCAGTATAATGTACATTTTTTAATTTTTATATTTTTTTTCCCCTAACAGATTTGTTAGTTTTTCAATTGAATTGTACAGGTTATAGGTCACATTAAAGGTGGGAGAAAGTTTTTAAATGATTTATTGTGGTCTCATTTTTTTATATCACAAAAACCTGGCATTTTAACAGGGGTTTATAAACTTTTTATAACCACTGTACATTCAGCCCATTTTTCTATTTTGTAACCTTCTTTGTTTTGCATTCTAACTCCCTTTACTTCTGCATAATAGTATTCCTTGTAGTACCTGCCAACATTCATCTGTTAGGTCAGAATTTATCTTTTCAGTGGTGCGCAGTAGCCTTTTTCCACTGCTAATTGTGTAGTATATAAAATGATAGGACACTAGTAACCTAAAATAAATCCGTGAATTGCTGTCTTCTACCTCCCTGTTCTACTGAATATACCATGTTAGGTAGTCCAGTCTCACCTTCATTTTTACATATGGTTTCGTAGCCGATCCTCAGCTCCGACTCGGCTGATTTGCAAGCTCAAAGACTTCTGGTTGGCTCGTGGCTAAGCAGGTATCCCATGGTGCACCAGTGCAATCCCCAGATCTCGTTTGCCGCTTCAGCGAGTTCGGATGTGCTTCTCTTGGCTCCGGCTAAGTCCTTTCAGTTCTTTACATTCTTAGTGGATATTGCATATTTAGTGTTATATTAGTGTTGTTATCTTATAGGCCCTTGCCTAAGTTGTCCTTGTGGACGTTTTTTCACTGTAGTAGTTTTAGTATCCTGTGTGCCAGTTAGTTAGTTAGGCGCCATTGCACTTTTTTTGCCTAGGTAGAGCGTTTGTTTTGGCATTTTTTCCGCTCTTAATCAACAGGTGCTCCTGTTGATTTATTTGTACTGCTCGGACCTTTGTTGGTCGCTGTTGACTGTTAACTTGTTGTCTTTGGCGGGGATCCACTAAGGTGGTATTTATAGAATTGCTATTAAAAAATTTTTCCTTTAGGTTACACAACCTAGTTTTCTGTTTCACAGGGCTAGGCCCGATGTTCTTCGTGTTTCACTGTTGCAGTCATTACATTTGGGTAATCCTGCTGGCAGGTTGCCCTCAGTCGTCCTGAATTCCAAAGTCTTGGGTCCTGCTTCGGCCACTGTCACCCCTTCCCTGACGTCGGGTCGTCAGGGGTATAAAAGATGGGGATGATGCCATTTTCTTTAGTCTTTCTTTGCCCGAAGCAGTTCGCAAGTGCCAGTCTGCTGACTCCTGAGATTTTCGTGTTAGAGTTTCAGATCCGAAGTCTTCATTAAAACCTAAGTACCCCATTGGGGAAATTTTTTTCTTGCTCCAGACCGATGTCAGAAAAAGTTAATAATTGTATTTCTTGTGGGAAGCAAATACCTCATAAGGACTTTCATTCTTACTGTATTCCTTGCCTAGGCCCTGACCACGACATTTCAAGTTGTCGGTTTTGTACTAGATTTAACCAACGCACTATTAAGCGTCGGTATGATTTTGCATTAAGCTATTTTGGGCGCAGATTTAATTATACAATGTCGTCGGATAGCCATCCGACTACCGGAGTTCACAAAAAGCGCAAAGAAAAAGAAAAAGACAGCCAACCGAGGTCCAAAACCGACAACAAAGTTTCTCCTAAGCCAGTCGCCAGTTCGCCGGTTCTCAGTGAGGTGCTTTCGCAGCCCCTGGCGCCCGCTACTTTAGAGTCGCAGGCTGCTACTGACTCCCACGTGGAGTCGGTCAGACCACTGGAAACTCAAGGTATTGGAGCCTCGGAGACTATTCCCTCAGATGGGTCTGGAACCGCTGAGCAGGTATCGGCTTCTGAGGGTGTTTTCAGACCTAAACAATTCTACATTAAACCGACTACAGCTTCAAAGGCAAAGACTAAAGCACCTTTAAAGGCAAAGAAACAAGTTCACCAGCCACATTGACAGGCCTCCATGCGCAAAAAACAGATGCTCAAAATGGCCGAAGACTTAATTACCTTGATCAGGGGTTCCCGTCCCCCTCCTGATAAGCGGCCTAGGCAAGAGACAGACTATGAATCTTCAGATCTGGTTTCCATTTCCTCAGATTCCTCTTCTGATCAGGAATATTCTCTTCCCCCCATGAGGATTCTGATGCTGAAGAGTCAATTCCTTCAAATTCTCCTCCTGAGGACTATTCCTTTGGGGAAACCTTGCATACCATTAGGGAACATTTCCAGTGGGAGAGCCAAGATTTTTCAGAATCTATGAAGAGGCTCAGGGATTTTCTTCTACTACCTCAACACAGGCCTCAAGCTATTCCACCTGTGTTAGACATTGTAGATGATGTGTTTTCAGAGTCTAGTCTGACCCCTAACTCCTTACCTCCAGCGCCTGTTAAGCCTGACAGATACTACAGGGTTCCTGGCTCTCATAAATTCCTTTTCAAAAACCCTGCTGCAGACCCAGAAACTATTTCTCAGGGTACCAGAGGGGTTAAGGCTTCCACTGCAAAAAACCCTACCCCCTCTGACAGAGATTCTAGGGCACTGGATAGATGGGGAAAAAGATTTACACATCTGCTACCTTGGCTGTAAGGGCCTTAAACTGCCAGTTTCATATGCTCAAATATCAGCAATATGTCATGACACTGCTTAAACAGAAAATGTTTGTAAATTCTGAATGTGCAGAAAACAAAGAAATGCAGGATTTATTGCATGCAGCTGAACAAGTAGGAAAGCATACTTTGCAATGTGGTTTTGATTCTCTGGAGGCCTCCTGCAGGGCCGCTGTTACGGGTTCTGTAATTAGGAGGCATGCTTGGTTAAAGTAACAAAATCTGCCTGATCATGTCAAAGCTAAATTATTAGATGCACCATTACAGCATGATACCTTGTTTGGTGTTAAGGCAGAAGAGGTGTTAAAGAAAATGGAGGACAAAGCTAAATCTATGCAAACGGTCAAATATTTTTTACAAGTACAGCCACCTAGGTTTAGCAGACACTGGCCTACAAAGAATTGGTCCTTTCCAGTGTCAGACAGACCTCATCGGGGTAGATCCAGCCACAAGGTTCGTACAGGTCTAAGCAATTGGGTGCTTCTATCTCCAAAAGTGGAGAAGACAAATCACAACCATACAGGAAACAGTCCCAATGACTTCCCCCTGCCAGAACCAAGCACTTATCTACTGGCAGCTCCCTTAAGGGGGAAAAATAGCACTTTTCTTCTCAAAATTGGCACATTATAACTCAAGACAAGTGGGTTCTAAATATCGTGTCACAAGGCTACAAGTTCCACTTCCATACTCTGCCAAAGGCAAACGGCTGGCCAAATCTTCCAAAAAATCAATGGGCAGAGGCACAAAAACAAATCTCATCCCTCATGGACATGGGGGCCATTCATCAAGTACCAGAGCAAGAGCAGGGACAATGATTTTACTCAAGACTGTTAAGGCCTGGAGGCCAATACTGGATCTATCTACTCTGAACACATTCCTGGATATACCAAAATTCAAGATGTTGACTTTACAGCAGCTTCTGCCCATGCTGGGCAAGAATGCTTGGCTTGTGACTTTAGACCTAAAAAAGGCATACCTGCATGTCCCAATCAGACAAATATGCAGAAGATACCTCCGATTCAAGGCTGGCTCAATGCATTACCAATTCTCTGCACTGCCCTTTGGCTTATCTACTGCGCCCAGGGTCTTTACAAAGCGCCTGGCACCAATAATTGCATTCTGCAGACAAAAATGAATACAAATATATCCTTACTTGGACAACTGTCTAATTCAAACAGAGAACAAGGACATTCTTCTACAGCATCTGGCATTTGTGAAAAGACTTCTAACATGCCTAGGGTACACAGTCAACAAAAGAAATCAAAACTAATACCCACACAAGAGATAATATTCCTGGGTGCAAGCTTAAATGCAGCTGCCCAGATGGCTCATCTCACGCCAGACAAACAAAGGCACCTGACTACCTATTTCAAAATGTTGGCAACAAAGGCCCAGTTATCTTCAAGAAAAATTCTGCAGGCTCTGGGCTTCATGGCATCCTGCATCGTACTAATTCCATATGCAAGACTGTGTATGAGGAAACTTCACTGGTACCTAAAAAGTGTTTGGACTCAACATTGCCACAGCCTGGAAACTATGATTACTCTCATTCCCTGCCTGCAACGGGAGTTTCGATGGTGGGCAAAGGCTTGTCACCGAAACAAGAGACAGCCGTTCACATTACCCCCAGCCAGGCAGACACTAACAACGGATGCTTCAGATTATGCATGGGGGGCCCACATGACAGGAAGATGCATTCAGGGGACATGGACCTCCAACCAAATGCATCTACATATCAATCAGAAAGAGATGCTAACTGTTCAAAATGCCCTGACAGCCTTCAAGGACCTACTACATCCAGGACAACTACTGATAAAGACAGACAACACCACGGTCATGTGGTATATAAACAAACAGGAGTGCACACATTCTTACCCACTTTGCAGATTAGCCATGACTTTGTGGGACACAGCATTGACTTACCAAGTACATCTGCAGGCACATTTCCTGCCAGGAAGGAAAAATACTCTGGCAGACAAACTAAGCAGAAACCTCATGGATCCCCACGAGTGGCTGCTGGATCCACAAGTCTTCAGCATGATAACAAAGAAATGGGGATGCCCAGACATAGATCTATTTGCCTCCCCTCACAACTACCAACTAAAAAGATTCTGCACAAGGATTTATCACAGACAAACATGGAAAGTGGACGCCCTATCCTTCAGCTGGAAAAACCTATCAGTATATGCCTTTCCCCCTCTGCCTCTCCTACCCCAGGTACTCCTAAAGGTCAGACAGAGGAAGCCAAAGATGATACTGATTGCCCCAAACTGGCCCCGCCAGTACTGGTATCCAATACTAAGGAACTTGTCTCAATGCCCAGCTTGGACTTTACGTCAAATACCTCATCTACTATCCCAGCAAAACAATCGGATCCTGCACACCCAACTCAGAACTTTAAACCTGGCAGCTTGGCGGATAATGTAATCATAATAAACACACCTCTCAGTAAAGCTGTGATGGATGTCATTTTGGAAGTCAGAATGCCTAGTACTAGAAAATCTTATGCTGGCAAATGGAAGAGATTCTGTGCTTGGAACCATGCACAAGGAACGGATACAGCCGTGCCAAATATTCTTCAGATTTTGCAATACTTAACTGAGATGCTGGACAAAGGCCTATCTTTTTCATCCATTAAAATTCATGCCTCTGCCATTTCGGCTAATTACAATGTAGAGCCACCAATCTTTTCTCATCCCTTATTAAAGCAATGCCTCAGAGGGGCCAAAAATGTAAGGCCTCCAAGAAGATCACCAATGCCTGCATGGGACCTCACCTATGTCTTGGAAAAACTCACCTTGCCTCCTTTTGAGCCAGCTGCTACTGCTGATATAAAGTTTTTATCATGGAAAACAGCTCTGCTTCTAGCAATTACTTCTGCAAGACGAGTTTCAGAGCTACAGGCACTCATGGCTGTAGAACCTTTTATCATTTTTTATCCAGACAGGGTCTCTCTGAGGACAAACCCAATGTTTATGCCTAAGGTGGTGTCCAGAGTGGCTCTTAACCAAACTATTCACATGCCAACTTTTTATCCAAATCCATAGAACAAGGGGGAGAGAATTCTGCATTCTTTGGACGTACACAGACAGCTTAGATTATACTTGGACAGAACCAAAGTTTTCAGAAAGACAGAGCAATTACTAGTGTCCTATGCTGCAGGCTCACAAGGAAAGGCTATCTCAAAGCAGACTATTTCAAAATGGATAGGCCACTGCATTCGTTTCTGCTATGTACTCCATGGCAAACCAGTGCCTAAGGGCATTAGGCCACATTCAACCAGAGCAGCCACTTCGGCAGCCTTTTTCAGGGGAGTACCAACCAAGGACATTTTATACGCTGCTACTTGGAGTTCAGTGCACACCTTTACAAAGCACTATCATCTACCACTCTACTCTAAATCCGGGGCAGGCTTTGCCACTGCAGTTCTGCAGGGCCTCATAGCCGCTCCTAATGCCGTTTAGCTCCAGCATCCCATACATAGCTTTGGGACTCTACCTAAATGTAATGACTGCAACAGTGAATACACTCGAACATCTACATTTATGATAAGTGTACACAACTGTACTTATAACTTAGAGGACCTAGTCCTCGTGTAACATTTGTATTTGTATTTTTGGACATCTCAAATTTTTTCCTGTGTGACTGAATCTCTGTGTGTGTCTGTGTTAAATACTTGGTCTGTTTAAGTTAGAAGACCGAGTTTTTCTTACACCGGGCTAGGCCTGTTTAACTTAGAGGACCTAGTCCTCGTGCAACTTTTCTGCAGGATAGGCCCGTTTTAGTTAGAGGACCTAGTCCTCAGTTATTCTCTCTTTCCCTATTTCTCCTCTGGTTTTGCATGTGTGTCTGCAGTGTCTAAGAATAGCAAGGAGCATAAACCCTCTGGGTTCAAAAAATGCATAAAATGCTCCCAGAAAATGTCATTAACGGATGGCCACAGTAGCTGTGTCTACTGCTTGGGAGCCATCCATTTGCAGGAATCATGTTTGTTCTGTCATGCTTTCTCTGCTAGTGTTGCAGGAGAGAGAGAACAAGCTGATACTCAAGTGTCTTCTGCAACCAACCTTTGAGGAAGCTTTATCTAGTTCATCAGCTTCTTCCAAGTCTTCAAAATCTAAATCTGAATCCAAACCGAAAGTTTCTAAAAGGCCTTCTCCGGCACCGGCTGGTGTCTCGGAGCCGCCTTCCAAATTACCAAAGTCTGCTTCCTCGACTCCCAGGATGAGTATCTGACATTGGACACTGACCTTGAGGAGTCGGAAGGGTCCCCCAAGTCATCCTCTGATGATGTTTCTTTTGTGGACATCCTGGAGATCCTTAAACAGAGGTGCGACTGGCCCATTGTCAACCCTTCTGATGAGGAGTCGGTGTACCTGAAGGCTTTTGGGTCTCAACCCTCTGCCTCTTGGGTGTCTCCACCTTTCGACAAACTAATGGATTTGGCTAGTCGGAAGGTGTGGGATACTCCCGATGCTGTGGAGCCAGTCCCCAGGAGACAAAATAAGTTTCTGTCTGCTCCTCCTGGAAAATAATTCTTGTCTAAGGGCGTTCCCATAGATGCCATGGTGGTGGCTGAGGCCACAGAGAAGGAGTTGGCGGAGACTTCTTCCTCTGTTCATCCACCAGACAAGGAGTCTCGACAGATGGACAGATTTGGGAAGTGTGTATTTAGTTCAGCGGCATTTACACTTCGATCTCTGAACTATCTTACCCACTTCACGAGGTTGCAGAGGGATCTCCTCAAGGAGTTAGGAGATTCCATACAGGGTGCTTGTCTTGAGGGAGTCCCTGATAGGATCTCTGCTCAGTTGTCCACCCTAAATTCTGTAGTTAACTCCGCCATGTGGCTCATCTCCTATGCGGCTGATGGAGCGAGCAGAGCAGCGGGTTCAGGAGTTGCCCTTAGGCACCACTCCTGGATGCGCCTGTGTAATTTTGCAGAGCCGTTCAAGTCCACCTTCACCAACCCCCCATTTGATGGTTCCTCCTTGTTTGGTCCCAAGGTGAAAGAAACACTCACTCGGTGTGAGCAGGAAGGAAAGACGCTCTCTGCCGTGGGACTAGCTGGCCTTAGGCATAGGCCAACTAGTCGGCTGCCTAGGGCGCCGCTCTAGCAGGGGCACTTTCCTGGTATTTATTTGGTGTAGGTAGACCAGGATGTGGGCACTAGGTGGTGTGGAGGAGGGCGCCATAGAGCCCTTTTGCCTAGGGCACCAGTCGATCTAAGGCCGCTCATTTTACCGTTCCCTCTCGACATTACCCCAGTGGTCAAAGGGGAGGTAAAATGTGGTTCAAAAAGTCCCAGAGGGTCTTTCCGGACACACAGAGTGAATCCTTCTTCAGAGGCAGAGGAGGAGGAAATGGTAGACGTTGCGCTAGAGGCAGGGGTAGTCTGCAATACCAGCAAGTCCGTGATTCCTTTCGAGGGCGGCCTTATCAGCACTCCTGATGTGGGGCCCGACTGCGTTTCTCTGGGGCAAGTCAGGGGTCGCATCTCTTTGTATTCAGAAGCCTGGCTAAATATCACCCAAGACAAGTGGGTACAAAGAGTTGTTACCAGAGGCTATATCATACCCTTTTCCCTTCCACCGTTTGTTCCCAAAAAGATCCCAGATGTTCCACCCAGTCACAGGGATCAGGCAACTGTGGAGCTCAATAAGTTGCTCTTAGAAAGAGTCATCCAGCCCGTCCCAGCAGACCAGACAGGATCTGGAACTTACTCCAGGTTCTTTTTAGTCCCAAAATGAACCAGAGACTGGAGGCCAATTTTGGACCTCGGCAGATTAAACTAATCCGTGAAGAAGGACAAGTTTCGGATGGTCACACTGCACTCGATACTCCCGTTGTTAGGGAAAGACTATTGGATGTGCTCTCTGGATCTCCAAGACAGCTACTACCATATAAAAATGGACAAGGTGTCAAGGAGATATCTGCGCTTCTGGCTGGGAGCCAGTCATTCTCACTTTCATGCTCTGCCCTTTGGTCTCACCACAGCCCCCAGGGTGTTCACCAAATGCATGGCAGTAGTGACAGCTCACATGAGACATCAGGGATTCCAGGTGTTTCCATATTTGGATGACTGGCTCCTGACCTCCCCCACCAGGCATCTACTCATCCAAAACAGGGACGCCACCATTCAACTTTGTGCTCAACTAGGGATCTCCATAAACTGGGAAAAATCTGCATTACTGCCCTCGCAATCTGTGATTTTTTATAGGTGCCGAGGTAGACACAGTGGATATGACAGTTCGTCTCCCCACCGAAAGAGCACAAAACCTCATCTCACAAGTTCAGCATCTTCTTCCGCTTCTCAAAGTCAAAGCAAAATGGGTTCTTCAACTTCTCGATACAATTGCCTCAACCATTCTTTTAATACCGTTAGCCAGGTTGCACATGAGAATCCTCCAATGGCTCCTGTCTTTCCAGTGGTCATTCCAAAATCTACCGCTGAGTCACCCTATCCTGCTGATGGAATCATGCAAAAAGGACCTTCATTGGTGGATAGCCCCCAACCACTTGTTCACGGGAACTCCCTTTGTTCCTGCCCAACCCATTGCCACTGTGACCACGGATGCCTCCCAGGTCGGGTGGGGGCATTATCTTGGCAGGACTGTCCACGGCATATGACAAGAACACGAGGCTCATCTGCATTTCAGTGTTCTGGAGATGAGGGCGGTGCTTCTGGTGTTGCAAGCACTTCAGGACCTTCTTCCTCCAGGGACAAATGCGATACAGTCGGACAACATGTCGGTTGTGTGGTATATCAACAAACAGGGCGGTACCAGATCTTACCCACTCTGTCGAGAGGCCATGCGAGTTTGGGAATGGGTGATTTCTTCCCAGTGCTTTCTGGTGGCAATGCACATTCCGGGGACAACCAATGTGATAGCTGACAAGCTAAGCCGGGCAATCTTACTGCCTCACGAGTGGTCTCTGAAACGGGAAATAGTGGAACAGATTTTCCCGAGATGGGGACAGCCTTGCTGTGACCTTTTTGCCAGCCCAGTCAATGCTAAGTGCAGCAGCTATTTTTCCCTGATTCCCCCTCCGGGGGAAACACCCAGAGACGCTATGGCCTTTCCTCCATTCCCTCTTATCCCCAAAGTGATTCAGAAATCCAATTGGCTGGGAAGCAAGTTGATCCTCATTGCTCCTTACTGGCCTCGTCAGGTCTGGTTCTCCTTCCTTGCGCCTCTTCTCCTGGACGATCCTTGGATTCTGGACCCAGTTCCAGATCTATTGACCCACATGTCGGGTTCGCTACATCCTGCTCTCCACACCCTCAAATTGACAGCATGGCAACTCCAGTTCCATCTCTAGTCAGGCTTCATGATATTTCTTCTTCAGTGTCATGTATTCTCTTATCCACACATAAACCTTCAACCAGAAGGCTGTATGACAGTAAATGGAAAAGGTTTTCTATTTGGGCACAGAAAATGAACGTGGATCCCTACACCGCTCCCATTCCTGTGATTCTGGAATTCCTTTCGGAGCTTTTTCAGCAGGGATCTGCCGTGGCCACCCATCAAAGTACAGTTGGCGGCAATCTCTCATTTTTATTTAGGGTCACCAAATGCCAACCTTATGTCTCATAAGCTATTCCAGCCTTTCATGAGAGGTGCCACTTTACTGAGACCACCATTACAAGAACCTGTGGCTTCTTGGGACTTAAATTTTGTGTTGTCCAAATTGACATCCCCTCCCTTTGAACCTTCTCTCATCTTCTTTAAAATATTTGTCTTGGAAGGCTGTGTTTTTAGTAGCTATTACATCAGCCAGACGTGTATCTGAGCTACAAGCCCTGTTTATTAAGCCACCTTATTTAATCTTTCATAAAGACAGGGTATCTTTATGTACCAAACCTTCGTTTGTTCCCAAAGTTTGTTCTACTGCCACCTTAAATCAGTCCATTGAGCTTCCAGTTTTCTTTCCCAATCACTGTAATGCAGCTGAATATCATTTCCACCAGCTGGACGTTCATAGACAGCTACGTTTTTATTTGCAATGGACCAAAGAATTTCGGAAGTCAGACCAGTTATTCATTTCTTTTTCCAACTGCAGATTCGGCTTATCAATTTCTAAGGTGATATTGTCTAATTGGATTTCTAGTTGCATAGCCTTCATTTACAATTCGGAGTGCAGACCTTTACCCCACAGGATCAAGGCTCACTCTACCAGGTCTCTGTCTACCTCTGCAACCTTTCAAGCGAGGGTACCACTTGATCATATTTGTGCAGCAGCTACGTGGGCTACCCCACACACCTTTAATACTCATTATAAGTTGGATTTGGCATCCAGGGGTAGAGCATCCTTTGGCCCCACGGTGCTCAGGAGTATTTTCCAATGAGCCACCCAAGAATAAGGCGCTAAGGATGCTGTCCCATATGTAAAAATGAAGGTGAGATTGGACTACCTAACATAATGAAGTTATGTACTCGCAGTAACATTCCATGTTGGTAGTCCATCTCACCCTTCATTTTTACCAACCCGCCCTCCTGCCCCCATCCTGGAAGATCTAGAGGTAGTAATTTGATTGTCTTGGTTGGTGACCCTTTAGTATTGGTTTGTTGGTTAGGGGGTTTTCTGTTTCTAGCGAGCAGAAAACAAGATCTGGGGATTGCACTGGTGCACCATGGGATACCTGCTTAGCCACGAGCCAACCAGACGTCTTCGAGCTTGTAAGTCGGCCAAGTAAACCCATATGTAAAAATGAAGGGTGAGATGGACTACCAACATGGAACGTTATGGTGAGTACATAACTTCTTTTTTTCTACTAGATGTAAAAAGCCTCCCAAAAATCTCTTCTCTTGTCAGACTGACAGATTCTGTGATCCCTTGTCACTCTTACCCCACTTTGATGGCATTACCAACACTGTAGTTCATAACAAGAGACATGTTGGCTTATCCATTCTGGGGTTATGAAACATTGATGCATACATCTCCAAGAGAAGAGCCACCAGGAAGGAAACACCGTTGATCTTATTGGAATTTTCAGTGCAGCAATAATGTTTTCATCTGAAAGTTTTTGGAAATTATCCTTACTGAATCTCTCACTAAACTCCCCTATTGAGTTGTAATATTCACTTATTAATACAGAGTAAATCCCTGCTATACCTAACTGACCTTTGATATCCCCATCTTTCGTGGACAAAAAATTGGTGTTTGTAATATTTTGGATATCTTTTGATTATTATTTCTAGAGATAATAAATATGAAATACTTGGTCATAAAAAAGAAAATGATTAATGGGTAAAGAAGACTCTGGGAAGAGAGCTGATATAAGTTTAAAGTCTGATATTCTGTACAGCTGAAACGAATAGTAAAGTCCTCTCTGTAGCCATCAAAATATCAGAAAAGAGTGTTGAATCGTGATGAATTTGTGATGCGCCTCAAAACAGAAAATCAGAGTCATTAGCTCACATGAATAGGACACTGCTTTTATAAATACTGAGTCCACCCTGTATATTGTGTTGAGGTACTGAGAGGTACCAATGTTTTTTTTTTATTTACTGTGAAAGTGTTATGGGGAGCTGTATGTGACTCAAGGGGAGAGGGAAAACTGGGAATACATGTTTGAAAAATTCATAAACTATTTTGAGATGAAAACAATTAGTGAAACAGAAGTGGAGGAGATTCTTAGGCCAGTAACAATGGAAGGTATAATGCAGTAAATAGAGAAACAAGCAAATGGAAAAACAAGGGGGTGAGATGACATTCTGATAGAAATGTGGAAAATAGCAAGTGAGGAAGGGTTACCGTATTGGCACATTTTGTTTAACCAAATAATGGAGCAGCAAGAAATACCAGCACGTGGACGCAAGGAGTTATATCAGGTATTCCCAAGGAAGGGAAGGATTTATTGAACCCAGGGTTATGTAGACCAATAGCAATATTAAACCATGAATGTTAAGTTGTCAATCTCGCCTTCATTCTTGCTGGATGGGTTTGGAGCCGATCCTCTGCTCCGACTCGGCACTTGCTAAGCTCGAGAGCTAATTTTACCAGCTCGAGGCAACCCTATATCCCATGATGAAAGGCGGAGACTACCCAGATCTCGTTTGCCGCTTCGCTAACGAGGTGCCTTTTTTTACCAGCTCCAGGTAAGTTTCTGAATAATAAGACTTTAGTCTCACCCCTTTCATTTTCATAACTATAGTTGTTTTTTGTTAACCTTAACGCTTATTTTAACCCTATTCCCGTTAGAGTTCCCTTTTTTCGGGTTATTTATCCCCTTTCCCTAGGTTAGGCCTTAGGCCTTCCCCTTCCTAAATTTTTTCCTGTCAGGGATTTTTTTGTGTATGACTGTGTTGTATCCCTGTTTAGTTTAGATTTTTGGATTGGGTGTTTTTTGTGTGTGTGTTGGTGTTTTTTTCTTGACAACTTGTGTTTCCTCGACACAGCTATGTCGAAGGACACAAAGGTCTCAGGCTTCAAGAAGTGTGACTCGTGCTGTCAGAAGATGTCTCTGACAGACGGTCACACTTCTTGTGTTTACTGCCTGGGACCTCTGCACCTGCAGGACTCTTGTGCTATCTGTCATGCCTTCAGCCCAAGAGTCCTGCAGGAGCGCAGAAATAAATTGATATTGAGGGGCTTATTAAATCCTGAGAGCTCTCCGACTAAGTCGGTGCCGGGGAAGCCCTCGAAACCTATCAAGCCTTCGGCTGAAAGTTCCAAGCCGTCGGCTACTGGTTTATGTTCTCCAGTGTCGAGATTGGCTGCGGCCGGAGCCGATCCTTCCATTCTAGCAGTCACAGTATCGGCTCCATCCGGCGCCGATACTGCCAAATCTGGACATTCAGTGTCGGCTCCGGCTGGAGCCAACGTATCCTCGGCTCCTTTGGCTCCATCGATCTCTAAAAAGAGATCTCGATCCCCCTCATTAGTCGATACGTTCGGCTCCGAGATCACCCTTGCTCTCGGAGCAGAGCCATCGGAGCCATTCTTCTCGGTCGTCCAGGCTGTCTGATCACGACCTCGAGAGAGAGTGGTGAGTAGACTATTAAAGTCTCAGGCATTGGCCCAAATGCTCCATAGCCCGTCTCAACAGATGGTAGCTATTTCACATCCACCAAACATTCCTCCTTCGACTCTCTTACATAGCTCGGAGCCAGAGCTCCTCGGAACCGTGACCATTGTAGCTTCGGAGCCGATAGCACCCCTTTCGGCTCCATCGTCCTCTTCTCCGATTTCCTCCTTGAGGCCTTCATTGGAGGGATCCGGGCGTCTGGTCTCTCTCGTCAGCTCCGAGGGGGCGAGTGGCATCGGACCCTTGTCCGACCCCGTTCTCCCTCTCGGGACTTCGGCGTTGGTGAACTCAGCCCCGACATCTGCCTCGGAGCCTTCCCTCTCGGTGAGGCCTGGAGTTCCTATCTCTTCAGAGCGGGAACCTTCTGGTCTCTCTGATGGGGGAGCCTTCGAGGTGATGAGGAGTGTACTAGCCCCTGGGCTTAGTCAACGGACAGTTCCATCAGCTCCTCCCACTACAGTGCCTGCTGACGTCTCTTCCCACTCTCTTGCTCCCGGACCCAGAGATCCAACGCCTCAGGTTTCCCCATTGGGAATATCTTCCTCTTCCGTGGCTTCTCCTGATCCGTCAGGTGAACCTCCGCGTAAGAGGACATGTAAGAGGAAACATCTAGACTCCCCCGAGTCTATTACATCTGATACTGACCTGGATGAGTCGGAGGGATCCCCAAGGTCCTCCTCTGAGGATGTCTCTTTCTCAGACATCCTTGAACTCCTTAAGCAGAGGGGAAACTGGCCCTCCCTTAATCCTTCCGAGGACGAGTCAGTATACCTGGAGGCATTCAGATCTCGACCCTCCACTTCCTGGGTGTCTCCGCCTTTCGACCCTCTTATGGATGTAGTGGCTCGGAAGGCGTGGATGGCTCCGGATTCGGTGGAACCTATTCCTAGGAGGCCTTCTAAATTCATTACGGCCCCACCAGATAGACAATATTTGACAAAGGGTGTCCCAGTTGATGCCATGGTGGTGGCTGCTGCCACCAAGAAGGAACTAGCTGATCCTTCAGTACCTGTCCATCCTCCTAACAAGGATTCTAGGACTATGGACAGGTACGGCAAGCGGATTTTTTCTTCAGCGACTTTTGCCATGAGATCGCTGAACTACTTGTGCCACTTCACCCGCCTTCAAAGAGATGTTCTTAAAGAGTTGGGAGAAGTTTTACAGGATCCGTCAGCTGCTGGGTCTCAGGATAAGATTAGCTCACAGCTAGGAATCCTTAACTCCATTGTTAACTCCTCTATGCGGCTCATTTCTAAAGCAGCCGATGGAGCGAGTAGGGCCGCAGGCACAGGAGTGGCTTTAAGGCGTCAGTCCTGGATGCGGCTTTGTAATTTTGCAGACCCCTTCAAGGCATCCTTCACAAACTCCCCTTTTGATGGTTCGACCTTGTTCGGACCTCAAGTGAAAGACACTTTGACTAGATGCGAACAAGATGGCAAGACACTTTCTGCCGTAGGAGTCCGTTTCTCCACCCCTTCAAGACCTTACCCCAAAGGACAGGAGGGAGGGAAAATGTGGTTCCGCAAATCTCAAGGAGTCATGCCTGACGCACGAAGTCAGTTTACCCCCAGAGGCAGAGGGGGTAACAATAATAGACGCCGCCCTAGGGGTAGAGGGGGTCCACAGAATCAGGGTAGCAGAGAGCCTCTTTCTGACAAACCCTTCCAGCATCCCTGAGATGTTGCCCGATTGTCCACCTTCGGAGGCAGTCGGGGGAAGATTATCGCTGTACCCAATAGCCTGGCTTTCCCTTTCTCAAGACAAATGGGTACAGTCGATTATATCCGAGGGTTACAAAATTCCCTTTATTCAAACCCCAATTCAGCAAAAGGGAACCCTTCCAGACGTTCCACCCGGTCTAAGGGAACTAGCAGTACTAGAAATATCAAAACTGCTAGCAAAAAGAGCCATCCAGCCAGTCCCAGCGGACCAAATAGGATTCGGAATCTACTCAAGGTTCTTTTTAGTTCCAGAAAAGACAGGGTACTGGAGACCAATATTAGATCTGAGCAAACTAAACAAGTTTGTAAAGAAATCAAGATTACGGATGGCCACGCTTCAGTCCATTCTACCCTTTCTGGGCAAGGACAATTGGATGTGCTCGATAGATCTTCAGGATGCGTACTATCACATAAAAATTCACAGGCGCTCCAGAAGATTTCTCCGCTTTCGGCTGGGGACCAGTCACTTCCAATTCAGGGCCCTGCCCTTTGGACTCACTACAGCCCCCAGAGTGTTCACCAAATGTATGGCAGCGGTTACGGCTCACCTGAGACGTCAAGGATTCCAGGTGTTTCCATATCTAGACGACTGGCTCCTCACTGCCACCACCAGGCATCAACTTCTCCAAGCCAGAGATTACACCATTCACATTTGCAGAGGGCTAGGGATTTCTATAAATTTCGAAAAATCTGCCTTGTCACCTTGTCAATCTATTACTTTTATAGGCAAAATTGGACACCGTACAACTTTCAGCAAAGTTAACAGACCAAAGGATCTTGGACATTCAAAGTCACATCCAGGTGATTCTTCTCAGCAACAAAATTCAGGCCAGATTTGCTCTGAAAGTATTGGGTCTTATGGTGGCCGCCATAACACTTCTTCCCTTTGCCCGCTTTTACATGCGTCTTCTACAATGGATGCTATTCGCCCAATGGTCTTTTCAACAACTTCCCATGCGTCACAAGATCACAATAACTCCAACTTGCAAAAGGCATCTGACCTGGTGGATATCGTCCCCTCAAGTCCATCAGGGCAGACCCTTTGTTCCTCCTGCCCCTGTTGCCACGGTTACATCGGACGCCTCCCTGATCAGGTGGGGGGGGGCATTATCGGGGCAGGATGGTCCATGGCACTTGGCAACCCTTCGAATACCATCTGCACATAAATGTTTTGGAGATGAGAGCAGTGCTTTTAACGCTGCAAGCCCTCAACGACTCTCTTCCCCTGGGAACTATTGCAGTCCAAACGGACAATATGTCCGTAGTGTGGTATATCAACAAACAGGGCGGAACCAAGTCCTATCCACTGTGTCGAGAGGCTCTCAGACTTTGGCAATGGGCAATCTTTTCTCAGCGGTTTCTGATAGCAACGCATATCCCTGGGAAATCCAACATCATAGCGGACAGATTGAGCAGAGCTATTCTCATGCCTCACGAGTGGTCTCTCAAACAATCAGTGACGGAAGAGATTTTTCAGAAGTGGGGCCTTCCTTGCTGCGACCTTTTCGCTACACCTCAAAACAGCAAATGCCCAGACTTCTTCTCTCTCTTCCCCCTTCCAGGCCATCCCCCCAGAGACGCTCTAACCCAAGATTGGCCCCGGGGACTTCTTTATGCCTTTCCCCCCTTTCCACTGATACCTCAACTAATTCAGAAAGCAACCGCTTTGAGAGCCAAGTTGATTCTCATTGCCCCTTATTGACCTCGACAGATATGGTTTCCGTTGCTACATCGTTATCTCTTGGTACAGCCATGGCATCTGGACCCAGTTCCAGATCTTCTGACCCACCAGTCGGGGCAGCTGCACCAATCCATACCTTCTCTCAACCTCACTGCTTGGTTGCTCCACTTCCATCCTAGGAACATAGACCCCTATACTGCTCCGATTCATTCGGTCTTGGACTTCCTAGCTGAGATTTTTCATTCAGGATCCTCTTCCTCCACAGTAAAAGTTCAGCTGGCAGCCATTTTGAATTTTCATATAGGCCTTTTGGACCACAACATTGTCACATAAACTTTGCAAGGTATTCCTTCGAGGTATCTTTTTACTTAAACCTCCGATTAGAGACCCCACACCACAGTGGGATCTAAATTTAATTTTAACATCCTTGATTCTTCCCCCTTTCGAACCTGCGGCTGCCTGTTCTTTGAAATTTCTTTCTTGGAAGACACTGTTTCTAGTCGCCATTACTTCTGCCAGGCGAGTATCTGAGCTTCATGCTCTCTGCATTCGTCCTCCCTACTTAATCTTCCACAAAGACAGGGTATCTCTAAGGACTAATCCGTCTTTCTTACCAAAAGTGGCATCGCAGACGAACTTAAATCAATCCATTGATCTTCCAGTGTTTTTCCCGAATTATTCTGATAGAGCGGAACAAAATTACATTGTCTTGATGTTCACCGCCAGCTCAGATATTATCTGGGCAAGACTAAACTTTTTAGGAAATCTGATCAACTGTTTCTATCCTATGCAGAGAACAGGAAAGGCCTTCCAGTTTCCAAGGTGACTTTATCTAGATGGCTGTCTTCTGTGATTACTTACATTTATCAGTTCAGAGGCAAAGAGTTGATTTCTAAGTCAAAAGCCCATTCTACCAGAGCTCTAGCTACATCGACAGCTTTTCAAGCTAGACTTCCAATAGACACTATTTGTGCAGCAGCCACATGGGCCTCTCCTCATACCTTTGTTTCACATTACAAATTAGACTTGGCCTCCAGAGACAGAGCGAATTTTGGTTCCACCGTTCTCAAGAGTCTGTTCCATTGAGCCACCCAGGATAGAGGTGCTAGGGACGCGGTCCCATCCAGCAAGAATGAAGGCGAGATTGACAACTTAACATTAAGAAGTTATGTACCTACCATAACGTTCCATGTTAGTTGTCTTCTCTCGCCTTCTTTCTTGCGTCCCGCCCTCCATCCCCCTAGCCTGGTCAGACCGAGAAGATTATGCCTCTTCTGTTAAGAGGTTTTATTCTTTTTCTAGCTATTCAGCTTCTAGTGTTACTAGATTAGGTTGATCCTTTCTAGAGGATTATGATGTTTATGATTGTCATTTAGTATTGTTACTTTTTCTTCCTCCTCTACAGTTGGAAGAATATATTCCTAATTTCCTTAGCTACCAAATGAGATCTGGGTAGTCTCCGCCTTGCATCGTGGGATATAGGGTTGCCTCGAGCTGGTAAAATTAGCTCTCGAGCTTAGCAAGTGCCGAGTCGGAGCCGAGGATCCAGCAAGAAAGAAGGCGAGAGAAGACAACTAACATGGAACGTTATGGTAGGTACATAACTTCTTATTATAGCTTCATAGGTAGGTACTAGGCTATTGGCCCTAGGGCTTATACAAGCCTAGCCAAAAATGTGTCCTGGTTTTTGCCAACCAAGAAAATTATTTTCCTGTGCCCCTGTCAAGCAGAACCACAGAAGTGATCCCCGGGGTGAATTTCCTATTACCCATCCAGTCATCAAGATTTTTCTTGGAGTGCTAATGAGGAGCTCTGTTTGACATAGATAGGTAGTCTGTTCCAAAGTATGGGAAGTCTCTGGGACAGGAATCTATCCCTCCAGCATGTTCTGTTTATTGTGGTGACAAGGTTTAGGTCCCTAGAGCGTGTAGCTCGGAGGGATTGGGATTTCTTTAAGTGGAGCATGTCCAACAGCTCTGGGTTTGACATCGCCTCTGAGTAGGCGCTATGCAATGGAGTAAAGCTGGAGTTTTTTGAGACTGTCTGTGTAAGGCATCTGTTTGAGGCCAGTAATCCTTTTTGTGAGATATTTTTACAGCCTTTCCAGTTGTTGTAGATGTCCTGTGAGGTACATACCAAAAGGGGCGTTGTACTCTATAAGGGGTCTAATGAGTGATGAGTAGAGGGGAACAATGACCACTTTTTTTCCTGGATGAGAAACCTTTTATGATGAGGTGTGCCACGTAGAAGGATTTCCTGACCACTTTGGCAATGTGATTATCAAAGGAGAGACTTCTGTCCACCTGTGTCCCAAGGTCTCTTATCACACTTTTGGTGTTAAGTAGACTACCGCCTATGTGGTAGTTTATCGGTACAGAATTTTTACCAAAGGGGATGACAATACACTTTTTGGCATTGAGCTTGAGACCATGTCTTTGACAACAGGGATCTGTCTCAGTGAGGCCCTTTGGTAGGATGTCCACATCATTAGGAGTTTCAATTATGGCTCCTAGTTTGCAGTCATCTGCGAATTTAGTTAGCCAAAGACCTTCTGTGTTAGCCTGTACTTCAGAGAAGTAGATACCAAACAGGAGAGGACCCAGGACTGAACCCTGTGGTACTCCACTTGTCACTGGTCTAAAGTCTGATTTGGAGTCTGCTACTTTCAAAGTGTGGGTTCTTTCAGTAAGCCAGTTGGCAACCCATCTTGTGACATAGGGATTTCTACCTAGTTTAGTGAGTTTATCTATAATTCCAGAGTGGGGGATGGTGTTGAACGCCTTGGCGAGATCTAGATAGGCTGTGTGAACCACCTTACCCTCATCTATGGCTTTGGTGACTACTTCAAAGAAGTCTATCAGGTTTAGGAGACATGATCTGCCTTTTACAAACCCAAACTGTGTGGAGTCCAGGGTTTGGAGATCTCCAGTGTCTTGGTTTATGAGTTCCATGATATGTTCCATGGCCTTGCAGACGAGGATCGTCAGGCTAATGGGACGGTAGTTCCCGGGGTCTGTTGTGGCCCCCCCTTCTTTGTGGAGTGGGATAACTGTCACGGTGCGCCATTCAGTGGGCACAAAGCCTGAGGTGAGGCTATGATTGAACATGGTACTTAGGTGGGTGCCAGTTCATTCTGTAGCTCATGTAGAAGGCAGCCTGGGATGTTGTCAGGTCCCATGGATGCTGTGTTCTTGGCTTTGGAGAGTGAAGTTTTTACTTGTGCAGCCGTGATTACAGGAACTTTGCATTCTTCCAGTATAAAGATGGGCCCTTTAGGGGGTGAGAGGGGGGTAAAGTTAGCACTGAACCTATCTGCCAAGATGTTGGCAATATCAGTTGGTTCTGTATATTTAGTGTCATTGTGCTGTAACTCAGAGCAGATCTGAGTGTTGCCATTGAGATTTTTGACATAGCTATAGAATGCTTTGTGGTTGTCTTTAGAATCAGTAGCAATTTTGTTTTCATAACTAGCTTTGGAGGATTTTATGAGGGATCTCCGCTTCTTACTGTGGCTGACCAGGGAGTTCCTCCAATCGTGGGATTTTACTCTTTTTTGCAACAGTTTCTTTCTTCTGTTGTAGAGTTTGTTTATGGCAGAAGACCACCGGATTGGCTTCCTTTTTTTTGGAGGATAGCATCTTGGTTCTGTTAGGGATAGCACAATCCATGCACTCGTGTAAGTGCTTTTAAAGTGCATTTGTGTAGGATTCAGCAGTCGTGCCTCTATTGTCCATCTGCATGGGTGTCATGAAGTTTGCCACTTCTGTCTTAAGAAGCATGAAGTTGGCTTTGCAGAAATTTTTTACGGTTGTTTTCCTAATGGGGGTTGGGAGCGGGATGTCTAAGGTGATTAGCTTGTGGTCGGATCTGACCAACGAGGAGCTGACCTCTGGTGTGGAACACCGGTCACCCATGTTGGTGATGACCAGGTCTAGGATATTGCTGCCTCTGGTGGGGGTGTGGATAAGTTGATCCAAAGCGTTGGAAATGATGATTTCCAGAAAACGTTGAGCAAAAGAGTTGGTACACGAGTAGTTTTCCCAGTTAATGGTAGGGTAGTTGAAATCACCCATTATTAGAGTGTTGGGCTGTACCTTAATATTTTCCAGTGTATCAAGGAAAGAAGAGTGGGAATCCTGGGGCATGGTGGGGGGTCTGTAGCAAGCTACAATCTGGATTGCGGTTTTGCCCAGAGTTAGTTGAACTTGGGTAATCTCAGATGCATTATGCTGAGCAACTAGCTTGGAGGTGTGGATATCCTTAATGAATATGGACACGCCTCCACCTTTAGTGTTTCGGTCCGGGGTTGGTGGCCGAAAGGTGTGGTATGAATTATAGCCTGGTAATGCAGGGGTGCTCTCTGGAGCTTTGAACCAGGTCTCTGTCACTGCACAGATGTTAGTCTTCTCCATTTTAAGGAGTACCTCGAGTGAGTGCATTTTGAGGTTTAGACTTCTAGCATTGAGTAGCATTACCCTTAGATTTTGCTTGCTTATACCTGTTACGGTGGTGAATTTGTCATTTGAACCTTGCCTAAAAAAGGCACTATAGTGGTGGCAAGAGCCTTTGCCAGTATCCGGAATCCCAAGGGCGACAGGTGCAGGCCATCTCTGGCAAAGCAGTGTGGTCTGTCGATCATGTCATCCCAGGCAGACAGATACTTGATTCCCTTAGAATGACACCAGAAGCTTAGCCAATTGTTGAAGTCAATCATTTTGTCCTTGTACTGTGGTGTCATTCTGGGTGATGGCAGGATGCTACTCAGGGCTAGGGTCATACCGGCCTGGGCTACAAGATCAGAGAGCTCCTCCATGTCTCTTTTCATGTAGTCCAGGGAGGTACGTCTCAGGTCATTCACACCAACATGGACGATGACAGAGTCATATTTGTACTTGTTGTGGAGTGACCTGAGTGCGTGCATTATGTGGCGGATCCTGGCACCTGACAGGCAGCTGACAGTAACCTTTTCCTTGTTTAGCCTGGTGAGTGGACCATCAGTGTGCCTGACTATAGAGTCGCCTATGACTAGAGTGTTGGGTATGTTATGCCTTATGGGCTGTAGTTGAGTGGCACACTGAGTATGTGGGATAGGTGTAATTTGGGTTGTGTTGGGGGGGGGGTGGAGGTTGCTTGCATTTCTGCTTTGGAGGTCTCTGTTGTTTGGGTAGATTAGTACTGAGAGCCTCCGCGAATGTAGGTGCGTGTTTTGTGGTTCTGTGTGTGTGTTTTGGTGGTGTAGGTTTTGAGGGACTATGTGATGAGTGTAGTGCGGTGCAAGTGTTTACCTTCTCCTATTGACTGTCTAGGCCAGTCTTTGGTAAAGAGAGCTTTGCTTCTAGTTTGGCTGTATAAGTGCATCTCTCACAGGTCGTAGTGTTGGGTGGTAGGAGGAGAGGGTTGTCTGTGTACATGAGGCAATTGCTGCATTGTCCCAAGATGCCCAGATTCATCAGGTACACAGGAGAAAACACCGGGAGCTGACCTTTAGACATGCCTGAATAGGTGCTTATTTATTAAGTACTAAAAACTGTTTTCCTCTAGACAAGTGAGGAAAGTTGAGTGCTGTAGTAATTTGTAACTTATTTAGTGCTTACAATGAGTTCTGAACAAGTGCTGAGGTCAAAGAAAAAAGATTATGAGATATTTGCAGGTATTATAGAAGAGAGGCTAGCAAAAATATTACCAAACTTAATAAATCAAGACCAGTCAGGGTTCATTAAAGGCAGGCAAACATTTGATAATGTACAGTTGGTAAATCAAATACATTAGATTGTAAAACAGCAGGAAAAGCAACTTCTGATAATAAGTTTGGATACAGAAAAAGGCTTTTGACAGATTAAATTGCTGATTACAAGATTCCCCAGCTAATAAAAAATATGTATACTGGCTTGGAAGGCAGAGTATAAATCAATGGCAGAGTAATGGAAAAACACAATAGTGTTAACAAATGAAAAAATACAAATAGTTAGGGGTACTTAACAGGGTTGTCATCTCCCCACCCTACCTTTTGCATTGTACCTAGAACCACTAGCAGAGAAACTATGGCAGTCTGATACAATGACTGAACTGATACATGACCTGCTTAGTTCATATAGTAATGTCATACGCATGTTGTTACTCAGTTCTATTCATATGTAAATTGTGTCTGGTCATTGTTTATTTTATTCTATTTTTACTTACATTTTTATTATGGTATTTTATTATGCTTCTCTGTAGGTATGCTTTTACACTTGGAACGAAGCATCACATTTTCATTCTGCTACACTGTGGTGTAGTTCTGAATGACAAAGTTTTCTTTGACAAGGGGCTGAGCAGGATGTAGAAGACGATACAAAATGGTCATGTGTGCAGATGATGTCATATTAATGTTAACCAATCCAAACAGGGATATTTATAAGTTATTTGAAACAGTATTACAATTCACCAGGGTGGCTGGATACAAATTTAATGAGGATAAAGACAAAAGCGTTAGCAGTAAATTGATGTACCATCTATGCAACTGATACAAACTTTCCCAAATTTATGTCAAACTAAAATATTTGGGATTTAGCTGGTTAAGCAATTAAGAGATTCACTATTAGAAATATGGAACAAGATGCTTTGCAAAATTAAGGGATTAATAAATAAGTGGGAAACAGTAACTTTGGAAGTAGATCTGTGAATCCAGGCATTAAAAATGTTTGTGGTCCACTGGTACTTTATTTGGGCCGATCTTTTCTGTACACCCCGGGACCACAGAGATGGAAAGACATAACTAAGCTCATTAAAGGCTTTATATGAAATAAAAAGAAACCAAAGATAACATGGGAATGTATGGTGGAACCTCGGGAAAGGGATGCTTGGGGAATACCGTAATTAGAAGAATATTATCGAACCTCGGGAAAGGGATGCTTGGGGAATACCGTAATTAGAAGAATATTATCAGGCGACACAAATGAAACTAATCTATCAGTTGCAAAATGGGTAATACAGTGCAAATTGGAAAGAATTATTAATACAGAATGAAGGAAGCATAAAAGATGACAAATGATAGTGTAGAATATTGGAGAAAGTTAAGAGACAGGACAGTAAAATCAGAATATTGGAATTAGTTAAACAACTTAATAAATACAATTACTAGAACTGGAGCAAATAATTGGTGGGAAATAGAGCTGTATGCAATAGGATTAAACCAAATAGGTCTGTAGGCTCAGAAAGACCTAGGGTTGAGACACTTCTATGTGAAGGGAGCAATAAACTTCTGGGAATAGTTAGGGAAACACAGGGAAATGTGAATTGGGTAGAGCTCAAGCAAGTATAGCAAATGAAGAAGACATAATGGCTATATTACAAGATGTTTATTCAAGCTTTAAAAGAATATGATAAAAAGACACATAGGGAACACAAAAAAGACCAGGATTAATATGATTGCTGGTTGAGATGAGAACAATAAATGCAACTCAAGAAAAAATAGTGAGTAGAATAAGTGCAGCATTAAGAGAAAGGAGACCAAGAAAAGTACAAGAAAAAAAGTATTAAGGACCAGAAAAAGAATTTTGAACTACGTAATTTAAGAGATTATTGGGATGAGATATGCAGAACAGTAAAGTAACACGAGACAGGAGGTTTCAGATGTTTGGCTGGGAATGCCTACATATTTCTACACTCCAGCAAGACTACAAAAAATGTTTCCAGGGGTCAGGAGAAACATGTTGGAGATGTGAACAACAAAAAGAGGTACATGGAAACAAATTTTTGAAGTTGCACACAATTACAGAGGTTTCACATCATCGTCAGGGAATTACTGGAAGTAATATTGCAGGAAAATTGGACACAAATACAGCTGATTTCTTACTAAGCTGTGTAAGAACCTCTAATAGTAGTAGTAAGATTAGACATGATCTGGTACCGTTAGCATGGTTGGTAGTAAAAAAAAAAAGCAGTCACAAGGAGATGGAAGTCAACCCTGTCTCCAACAACAGAACAAGTAAAGGAACTGATGATAGAAATAAGTAAGCAGGAGTTGAAACCATTAGAACAAATGAGGAGCAAATATCATAAAAATGGATTATTTGGCAAGAAACAATGAGAAGAACAGAAAGTAAGTGAGGAAGAAAATGTAGTGTGAAGACTAGTGGAAAAAGGAGTGCAATGGACAAGCAATAAACCAGATGTCAACAGATTACAACAAATCAAGCGAAGGGTGGCACATTGCAAGTAAAAAAGAATGTCTCATTATAAGATGAAAGATGTGGTTCTGGATTGTACCCTTTGTATAAGGAGTTTGATAATAATTAAGATAATAATGATCAAGGTTCAGTCAACAGAAGTATATAACTAATGCTGTATCATGAATACGCTTAGGATACACTGATTTTCTCCTTTAAAGTTAAGGCATGTGTGTGATTAACAACATTGTATGTGAAAAATATAAAAATAAATCTAACAATATTCTGGATAGGGTGACCCTGATGTCTAAAACTCAAAATGGACAGTTAAAATAGGATAGGGGTCATCCACCAGAAAAGGAAGTATTGAAATTAATGCTTTGAGTTATGCTGTAACAAAGGTAACATGAATAAAACTGATTTGAAAAGAAAAAATTAAGAAAAACACTCATAACTGTTTGGAAAAGATGTTCCCCAAGGTCTTGGGAAGGATAATCATTCCCTAGTAAACCCTTGTGATAAACTTATGCCAGAGGCAAAAACATAAAAAAGATAGATTTTTGCTTTTTTTTTTTAATGTTCAGGTTTTCAGAAATTCGATCATATCATCTTGCCGATATGAATTTTGAGTTTCTGAAAACTCAATCAACTGACATAGACCCGTTCTTACTTTCCCAATAAACTGCCTTTTTCTTTTTCATAGCCAATATCTTATGTTCCTCTCTTTTGGCCCCCATCTCAGCATAGCTGTTAACATTATTTTTTCATCCATTTCCTAATACTTCTGTCATAATTCCACTTTATCGTTATACATTCATTATCAAACCATATTTTTATATTTTAGATCTTTCATTATTTCCTTTCCCAAAACATTTGGCCACCTTAATGGTGGTCTTCCCTAAAATATTTCTCTTCTTGCCTCTCCTTCTCACCCTTCAGCTGTCTAGTTTTAAGTAAATAATGACTAATGGAGTTACTATTATTTAAATTTCCTTAGGTTTGTTCTTGTTTCTTGTATTTGAATATCTTTAAGTCAGACTACTACATGAGTTTATTGCTTTTCTACATGTCAGTTGTACTATTAAAGGAAAATGATTGCTTTCTGTGTTAATATTAGTAAAAATGATAGCCTGCGTCTTAGCTCCAAGTAGGACTGTTATATAATAAACTGCAGATAAAGCCCAAGCTGTGTTGTGTGTATATCTGCTATTATTTCCAGGAATATCAGAACTATTAATTATCCATAGTTTATGTTTAAGTACTGTATCTAGTAAGTGACACACATGTTTTTCGCTGCTAGATCTTCTGATTGTAAAAAAAAGTCATTGTTCTGTTAAGCTTTTGTATGACACTTTTACATTAAATGAAAACTGTGTTTTTTTTTTTTTTTTTGCTTAAAGTAGTTAAATCCATTTTAATGAAACTTGCAATTTAAAATAGTATCAACCCTTATTATTTATCGTATTTGTTTGTCTCTTCTGCAGAAAAGATTTTCTCAGAGCAACTACCCAAATGTGAGAAGTGTAACACTTTAGTGAAACCTGGTAAGTACATTTTGTAAAGCACAGCTGTAACACATTACAGTGGAATATATTTTATTGAACATAATAGTTAATTATCATTGTTTCTCTAATTGATCTCAAAACAAATTGTTTAAGCCAGATGTTGAAAACGGATCAATATGATTTAAATTGTTTATCTCTGCGTACTGTTGAGAGAAGTAACACTCTGGAGCGAGCTTTCTTTAGGCCATGGGCCTTCCTTGTCTGAAGTTTTCTTCAGCAGTAATACCCTTCATGGATTCTGGTACCTGATCACACAGGTGGATATTTACATGTTTGTTAACACTGTTTGCTTATTTACTTCACTAAGGAATTTCCATTTATTGTAAATTAAAAAAAAAAAAGAAAATTCTGTAAAAGGAACACTTAACTCAGTGGTAATATTTTCTTTTCTTTTGAATGATCACTGGCCCATAGTGATGGGATGCTGTCAGTTAAACACTTTTGTTTGTGTCCATGTGTCTCATAAGAGTGATGTTGCAACTATACCCATGGGCTTTCCTGTGAATGGGATGAAAGACAACCTACCCAAAGAAATGGAAAGGAGGCTATAAATTTCTGATTGTGGCTGAATATCTGGCACACCCACTTCTGTAGTCTGCTTGTCATATAATGAGGGCAGCTTTGTAGCACTCAATCTCATTTTGGTTCTCTTACCTTTGTGCACTGTGTAACTTTAAATACAGGTGATTGCTACTTTGCATTAAATAGATTTTTGACCTCCCAGTGAATGAGTTTGGTCAGAGGAGCCATCCTGTTTTCTTTGATATGGAATATAACTTATGTTACCACATGTTAAAATAAAATAGTAATACACACTACTTTTGAGGTAGAGTACAGCTGCCATAATCAAGGGCGCATCCAGACTGTGAATGGAGAACATCAAATTACCATGCTCAAGTCTCATCCCATGACACCTTTATTGCCATTCATGTTTTATTCTTTATGTCTAGTAGTATGTTGACCATGGTTTACAACTAATATATCCAGACTGTTACACTTGTAGGTTGAAAAACATTAGGTACATGTGTTTAGTACACTTTCTTAGAATAAAAAAACAAGTGATTTTTATCCATAAGTGATTAGCCTGTAGTACACCAAGGCTGGCGTTTGGCATAATGCTTAAGGTGTTTACCTCATGGACACAAGGTACAGGGTTTGATTCTCACCTTTAAGGGCATTGACTAGGCTTAAAATGGCTTATAAGGGCAGATAGCCTAGTACTTACCTATGAACCAAATGCAACCACAAGAGTGTTGACAGCACAGTTGAGTATTGCAGTCACATGCTGTACTGATGCTGCTTGGTGCAAAAGCAACTCTGATGGTGAGACAGAGTACACAGCTGCACACGACTGGTTATTTTCTTGAGAAGTGCACAAGACAGAGAGCATAGGAGATGGCTAAGAGGTACATAACTGTCTGCAGCTATGGTCAGGAACTTGCATAGTGAGCCTGCATTTTGGAACATGGTAGAGGTTCTCAGGAGTACAGCATTGCTGAGTAAAGGAGGCTAGCAATGATAATAACAGCAAGTCAGCATTATTGGCTGTTGGATGGAGGTTAATCCAGGAGACATGGTTACTGTAATGCCAGTTAATGGTGAGTAGCTTGTTGGGAGGTGGTTAGTCAAGCAAGACAAACATAGCTGTGGGGGGGAATGTTTAGAATATGAAAATGAGTGCATACTGACTATCTCCATTGCAATGTATGTGTGGATAATCTTCATGGACATTGTTTGTATTGGTGTCTGCAAAATATACATAGACATTACAGGAACAGTGACATGGGTAGACATTAATAGCAATGTTAGTTCATAACTTTGTCTTCAAACTGTCAATATTTTTTCAGCTTTCCTCATAGCTGAGAGTAGTGCCGTAATATGCCTTGATTGAAAAAGTCATAAAACATTGTTTGCCTGTATTATTCTCTTATACGATTGATACTTCAGTCCCTTTTAAGAATGCTTCCTTAAATTTCATTTAGTGGTCGCTGTTTAAAAAGAGACTAGATTACTTTATTACTGGTTTGTACAAGTGGATATGCTATGTGGTGATATTGTTCTTTGCTTTCTTTTTCTGTTAATACATAGAAAGGTTTATGTATTTTGCTTATGAATGTGGAAAAAATAGTCTTGGCAGTGTGCTGTTTAGTTGCACATGTGTGGCTGGTTATTTATTAATTGATCTAAGCTTACTTTATCAAAACAACTGTTTGAAAAAATGGATCTAATACACATCTATTGACATGCTTCAAATCTTATTAGCTAGCACTGATGACTTACTTAAAAATCTGTAAAAAAAAATAACATCATCATCACTGGTCAAAAAAATGCTAAGCTTTCCTTATTATTAGTATGGTATGTAAGCATATGTAGTGCAGCCTAGGCTTTGATTCAGTGTGTATTAGATCAGTTGTTTTGATCAGTTGAGTTAGATGAACTGAATGTGTGTGGTCATACTTTTTTGTCAGCTCATGGAATGTCATTCAAAATGTATCAAACAACAAGTCATCGATTGCCACAGAGCAAGGGAAAATGTTTCTGCCTCCATGCAGGAATCCTATTAAAGCACATTATGGTGTTTTTTGATTGACATTTTTAGTTTTTTTTTCTGTTTTCACACAACGAATAATACGTCAGCATGACCATAAATATAAAAAAATCCATGTCTTCTACTAGAAAAAAAGTTCAAGTAAAAACACTGAACAAGATAAATTAAGTATTATAGACATATTCTATATACAATTATAAGGAAAGTCATTGAGATTTCAATATTAATGACCTCTTTTTTACGACTTACTAAATTAAATTTTAAACTTTGAAGTCATTGTCACTGTGTTAGCGAATTGTATACAGCATTTAAACAATGAAACACAGAAATATAAAGGTTCCTTAGTGGAATAAGGAGACTCGGATTCCTGAGTCTCAAATATTGGAAAAAAAAAGATTCACAAAAAGAGCAATTATCAAACATAAATCTTTGAACTTGCTTCATGCAAGGGGCAGACCACCTAAGCCCCCAGTATTGGAGGCAAGCACCACCAAATCCCCAAAGTTGCATATATACCAATTCTAAAATTATCATACCTCACGGAAAAGAGAATATTCTGAGAAATGACAGTCTCAGACTTAGTATATGTAAGTCTGGATTTTCTGTCTTTCAGGCTGGTGATTTTGGGACTTGGCAGTATGAGTCCCAACATTATAAGCCATTATGAAATATAAATTAGATTTAACTATTGAATTATTATAGAGTGTCTAACAAAGGAAGATACAATTATTACATATTGCTTTGTTTCACATTTTATGCAGTTCTGAAACTAACCCAAAATAGGTTTGCATCAGGATAAGCCAACGTTAGTAATTTCAAGCTACATAAGCTTTATATTTATATGATTCCTTGTCATCATCACCTGCCTTTTTTCCATTCCATGTAATTTTACAAATTTCACAGAATCGTCAAGGTATCTCCATCTTCTACCTTAATTATTGCTACCATTCCTGGAAAATAGGGTGCTTGCTTAGTACATGACACCAACATACTAAACTTACACATTGCCTGTATAGGGAAAGAAATAGCTCCTGCAATGGATTCTCTGCATCTTCATGGGGCTAAAATTCACTGGCATTGATGACTGCATCAGAAGATCAGAAGGGAGCAAATGACATTGAAATAATGTTAATATTCTGGTACCTTGATGCAAAAAGTTGTAAAACTAGAGCACAGGTTCATAGGTGTTTACTAGGCTAACGACCACAAGGGCCTTTTTAAGCCTAGCCATGCATCCCACATCTCTGAAAAGTTTTGATACCCTTGATAAGTGTAAGCATGGGCCTGGCAGAGGAGTAATTTATAGGTTACCTGTTTGAAAAGAGGTGTAGGTGCCAAACCAGAGATGAATTTCCAGTTTCCCATGCACTTGAATTGGATTAGGGAGGAACTCTGCTTCACTAGGATGGGTAGACTGTCCCTGAGATGGAGTATTCTCTGGGATACACATCTGTCTCTTCAGCAGGTCCTATTTATATCACAGGCAAGGTTTAAGTCTTTAGAACGGGTAATTCTGGTACTGCTTGTTTTGTGGATATGAGTGGGGTTTGGCAATGCCCTGTATGCCAGGCATAGATCTCCCCTCAAAAGCCTGTGGGAGACAGAATACAGGGATAGGGCCTTGAGGCGGTCTCCATTGTGACAGATTACTTACACCCTGTATTCTTTGAACAGGTGGAGTGCAGTCAGGTTATACTGGAGCAATCTGAAGCAAGAATTGTTGATTTAGAGGACTGAATGCAGTGCACAAAAGTTAGACTTATGTAGGTGCTCTCAAAATGAGTGTGCAACAGACCCTAAAGGATTCATCTGAAATGCTCTCCAACAGGTCTGAAGTGGTAGAAGAATAATTGTGTATAGAAAAAGACAGCAAAACAAGCTTTTATGTCCAGAGGCTAGGACCCCTCCCCCCAACAACTCTTAAAAACCCTAGAATGTTAATAGTTCTCTTCGGATATTAAAAGAGAAATCCAGAAAGCACACAAAACTGGACACTGCTGGTACCTCAAAACCTCCTTGTTTATTAAAACAACAAACAGCAAACATAAGATGAGCGCTTTCGGGCCACTGCCCTTCATCAGACAAAGCATCTCACACAAACTAAACATTTAAAATGCATATTATCCAATGGGAAGCTGGTAAAAAACCCGCCTATTCTTAAGGGCAGGCTTCATGGGAATGACATCATTGAGTCCCGGGCTCCTATGTGCCATTAACTCAATAATCCATCTGGATTCGGCTAACTCAGTTAGTTGTTTGATATCACCCCCTCTATTACTCAACTTCACATTTACTATCACCCTATTAGTAGTCCTGCATGTAATAGGTTTATTTCCTATTCAAGTTGACATCACTAGTCAAGATGTTCCAATTCCTGCGGATGAGATCACATACATCTCTCATATTACTGCCATAAGTCAACGTTAACCTAGGGTCACCCTCGTTAGCCCTATTGTGTTGACCACTTGTATGCGCTTCAGTAGCCTTCAACCTAGGTTAACGTTGACTTATGGCAGTAATATAAGAGATGTATGTGATCTCATCCGCAGGAATTGGAACATCTTGACTAGTGATGTCAACTTGAAGAGCATTGTAGGAAATAAACCTATTTTTAGGTATAAGAGAAATAAGAACTTGAAAGACTTATTATGTAAGGATAAGGTTATTACCAGTATGAACAATTTGATCATGACACAGGGTACTTTTCCTTGTGAATTTTGCAAGGCGTGTGATCAGATTGACAGTAGGAATGTTTTTAAGCACCCATTAACAGGTAGGCTATTTGATTTAAAGGGAAGAGCTACATGCAGGACTACTGATGTGGTTTATCTGGCAGAGTGCCAGTCCTGCACATGCTTTTATGTAGGTAAGACCAACTGCATGTTCAAAGTGAGGATTCTACAGCACCTTTCATCCATCAGGAATGGGGACACACGTAATGCACTGTTTAGACACTTGGAAGTTAACCCTACACATAGTTTTAAATTTAGGGTGATAGTAAATGTGAAGTTGAGTAATAGAGGGGGTGATATCAAACAACTAACTGAGTTAGCCGAATCCAGATGGATTATTGAGTTAATGGCACATAGGAGCCCGGGACTCAATGATGTCATTCCCATGAAGCCCACCCTTAAGAATAGGCGGGTTTTTTACCAGCTTCCCATTGGATAATATGCATTTTAAATGTTTAGTTTGTGTGAGATGCTTTGTCTGATGAAGGGCAGTGGCCCGAAAGCGCTCATCTTATGTTTGCTGTTTGTTGTTTTAATAAACAAGGAGGTTTTGAGGTACCAGCAGTGTCCAGTTTTGTGTGCTTTCTGGATTTTTCTTTCTTCTTCGCTTGACTGGACTTTGGTGAGGCACAGAACATTATTTGGACTTTATATTAAAAGAGAAGCAGTCTTTTCCCAGCAGTGGAAACCCAGGAATATCACTGGTCTGAAATAACTTGCACGTGTTCTTCAAAAATGACTTTAATGCAGAGACATGCAAAAAGTGAGGCAGATTTTTCCCAGTGAACCCATTCTTAGTGCAGGGTTGGGAGACTGTCCTTTAGGTTTACCTATCCTCCTTTCTACTGTTCTATATATATATATATATATATATATATATATATATATATATATATGTATAAAATATATATTTTTTTATTTTGTTTTGTTTTCTGAGGGTGCTTTGTTGTTGTCCTTTGAAGCTTTTGAAAAAATTTGGAATTAAGCAGAACTGTTGATGTTCTCCTTTTGTATACTCCACATCTGAATGTCATCAGGGTTTGGTAGTTTCAGAGAAGGAAGCTATGCAGAAGTAAAAGTTTGGAGCCATGTCCTTTATTTAGGCAGTGCATGAACTAGCAATAGAAGGTAACCTTGTCAGTTAATTTGATAAAGCAGCTCCCCTTACAAATGAAAGCAGCAGAGGCACTAACTACTGCATGAAACAGCTGGATGGACTTCTACATCAGGTTGTAATTAGGTAAAGGATGTTAAGAATTTATTTACGTTGGCTTTAAGTGAGTCTTTGTGACAAGTGCTTGTTTTGTATTTGAAGGTATGCATGTTATTGTCCTTAGCTTATTATGTTTTGTGAATTTCATGACAGTGTTTGCACCACAACACTGTACTTTAATTCAAAGTCATACATAATTTTGTAATTACTGTCATCATCTTCTTTCGGCTGTTCCCATTAGGGGTCGTCACAGCGGATCATCTGTTTCCATTTCTTCCTGTCCTCTGCATCATGCTTTTTCACACCATCCGCCTGCATGTCCCCTCTCACCACATCCATAAACCTCATCTTAGGCCTTCCTCTTTCCCTCTTACCTGGCAGCTCCATCCTTAGCATCCTTTTCCCAATATACCCAGCATCCCTCCTCAGCACATGTCCAAACCAACGCTGTAATAAAGTTTAATTTCAATAATTAGAGGATAGAGAGTCTTGAGTCCTTATTTTGTTTGTGTGGCACCACATGTTGATGTTCTGTTGTTATCTAGTGCTTTTATGGATGTTTGGAGAAGTTCCTTTTGTTTTCAGATCACAAAGAGGAAGAGATCTTTCACACTCTGTTGAACATTGCTCCCTTATTTTCATATTAACTGCTGAATGTTACAGGTCATGTAATCTGAAGCCCTTAGTTAATGGATGTGAAGAAAGAGAGAGTCTGTGTTCACATTTTTATTTCATGCAATGATTTTGGAGTGTATTACTTGGGATGGAGGGAACCTTAACTTGTATGAGATGATTACTCTGTAAAGTCTGGTGGATCTATATCAGAAGGTCGAAGTTTTAAACTTCGAATCTGATATGGTCGACACCATATGATCGAAGTCTTGAAACTTTGAATCTTTTAACAGAGATCTCCGTACAGCACGGAAAGGGAAGATTTCCCTTTTCTGCACTGTAATGCGATCTTGGAGTTGGTATATTTAAATAGCAGGGGGTGTGGGGAGTGCAGGGGGTCTTCCCCTCTGCTTAGAGTGTTTAAATGTTTGTTTTTTTAGGTTGTTGTGTTTTATTAGTATATTTTTAGGTTCATAGGTTAGTACTAGGCTAATTGCCTTTGTGGGCTATTTTAAGCCTAGCCAATTACCCGCTGTGAGAATCAAACTATGTACCTTGTGTCTGTGAGGCAAATGCCTTAACCATTACACCACCCCCCTTGGTGTTGTCTGACCATATCAGATTTGAAGTTTTGAAACTTTGATAATGTAATATAGACCCAGGTCTGGTATGGTTGTGTAGATAGTAGCTGAGAACCTATTTACGTCTTGGGCTGTACACATGCCTTGAAAATGCCAGGAGTTTTGTATATAGTCACTTAGTTTATACATTTATTTAACATTTGTTTACTGGGAAAGTCCGACTTGGAATGAAGGTTTTCACCAGAGGCCTAGGGAGAAATGCTCCAGATGCATGTCTTTGTAAAGTGGGAGGAAACCGGACTGCCCAAAACAAACCCACACGAATGCAGGGAGGACATGCAGACTCGGCACAGAAGGCACTTCAGCCGAGAATCAAATTGGAGAACCTCTTACTGTGAGCCGACAATGCTGCCGCTGCACCACTGAGCTGTCCTGTTTTGGCTTTCTTTTTGAGAGTTCTGCATTTTGTTGTACTGAGTATATTACAATGTAACTATACACAATCTTGGATTATGCTTGTAGCCCTTGTAGTACATTTTGGTACTGACTGTTATCTTTTCCACTGGTGTGTGACATTATCTGTAACTATATTTGGTGTTATTTATTTTTTGTGGGCAGTACTATATTTGCCAACAGATATTCTGCTCCTCAACTTTTCGGTTCACTGGAAGTAGTACTAGGCTAGGCCAGACAGATCAGGTAGATGTCTTAGTATATTGCTGTGGTGGTATTACTAATGTAAGGGATCTCTTGTCAAGGCTAGCAAAGCATTCAACCAGTGTACCAAAGCCTTTGTATCTACAGGTGCCATATGTCACATGTATGCTGCCTGCGCAAGGCATAAAGGTGGCATATGGACACACAGACTTCAGAACTAATTTTCTGCCAGTCTGAATGCCATGATTGAATGCTGGTCTGAACACCTTCTGTGCTGGTTACCAAGCCATTTTTCAGGTAAGTGCCACGTTAGAGTTCTTATCTTTTCCTTTTATTTTTAGTGTTGTTGGTTTCATGTCATGCAGAAAGGGAAATGTCAGTATGGGAGGCACGACCAGTGTCTCTTCTGTCTGAGTGCTTCCTCAACCATAAGCAGTGATGTTCTTCATGTTTCACTGTTGCAGTCATTACATTTAGGGTAATCTGCTGGCAGGTTGCCCTCAGTGGACCTGATTAACAAAGTCTTGGGTCCTACGTCAGTTGCTGTCCCTTCTTCCATGACGTCAGGTCGTCAGGGGTATAAAACATGCAGCTGACACCATTACATCAGTCTTTCTTGCTGCGCGGTGCCCGAAGCAGAAGCAGTTCGCAAGTGCCGGTCGGCTGACTCCTGAAATTTTTGTTTTCGAGTTTCAGAACCGAAGTCTTCAGCTAAAAGCTAAGTACCCCATTGGGGAAACTTTTTCTTGCTCCTTACCGATGTCAGTAAAAGTTAATAATTGCATTACTTGTGGGAAGCAAATACCTCATAAGGATTTTCATTTGTACTGTATTCCTTGCCTAGGCCCTGACCACAACGTGCCTTGCTGTCGGTTTTGTGCTAAATTTAATCAACGCATAATTAAACGTTGGTATATTTTTGCTTCTAAATATTTTGGCTCAAGATTTAATTATCCAGAAATGTCGTCGGTTAGCAATCCGACTACCAGAATACCTAAAAAACGCAAAGAAAAAGAGACAGACCATCGAGGTCCAAAACTGACAACGACGCTTCTCCTAAGCCAGTCGCCAGTTCGCCGGTACTCAGTGAGGCACTTTCGCAGCCCCTGATACCCACTACTTCTGATTCGCAGGCCTCTACTGAGACCCATTCAGAGTCCGGTATGCCGCGAGATGCTTCAATTATGGAACCCATGGATGTCTCTACCTTAGATGGGCCTGGAGCCGCTGTGCAGGCACCGGCTTCTGAGGGTGTTTTCAGGCCTACAGATTTGTATATTAGACCAATGCCATCTTCAAAACTAAGGCCAAAATCTAAATCTATGTCTAAAAAACCAACACCTGGGCCACATGTGCAGGCCCCTATGCCTAAAAACAAATGATCAAAATGGCTGAAGATTTAATTACTCTTATCAGGGGTAGCCAACCCCCTCCTTCTAAGAAGTCTAAGCAAGACATTGATTATGAATCTTCTGAACAGGATTCGATTTCTTCTGACTCTTCTAATGAACAGGATTTGTCTATTCCTACTTATGAGGACTCTGATGCAGAAGATTCATTCCCTCTGCTTCTCCCCCTGAGGATTTTTCTTTTGGGGAAACTTTACATACCTTAAGGGAACATTTCCACTGGGAAAGTCAGGATTTCTCTGAATCTAAAGAGACTTAGGGATTTTCTTCTTCTTCCTCAGCATAGGCCTTTGGCTATACCTCCTGTTCTAGACATTGTTGATGATGTTTTTTCAGAATCTAGTATGACTCCTGATTCTCTGCCTCTGGCTTCTTGTAAGCCAGACAGATACTACAGGGTTCCTGACTCTCACAAATTCCTTTTCAAAAATCCTATTGCTGATCCTGAAACTATTTCTCATGGTCCCAAAGGCATTAAGGCCTCTACTGCTAAAAATCCTACCCCTTGTGATAGAGATTCCAGGGCGCTGGATAGATGGGGTAAGAAGGTTTACATGTCTGCAACCTTGGCAATCAGGGCTTTAAACTGTCAATTTCATATGCTTAAATATCAACAGCATATCATGGGATTACTTAAACAGAAAATGATGTTAATCTCTGACTGTGTGGAAAATAAAGATTTGCAGGATTTATTACATTCAGCTGAACAAGTTGGAAAACATACTTTGCAATGTGGTTTTGATTCCTTGGAGGCCTCTTGCAGGGCTGCTGTAACTGGATCTGTGCTAAGAAGGCATGCTTGGCTCAAAGAGCAAACTCTGCCTGATCATGTTAAAGCAAAATTGTTGGATGCTCCTTTACAACTGGACCATCTCTTTGGTAATAAGGCTGAAGAAGTGTTAAAAAAGATGGAAGATAAAGCTAAATCTATGCAAACTGTGAAATATTTCTTACAAGTGCAACCTCCAAGATTTAGTAGGCACTAGCCTACTAAGAACTGGTCCTTTCCAGTCCCGTCAAGACCCGCTCAAGTCAAATCAAGACATTCCAAAGGCTCCAGGTTTCAGTCACAAGGAACCTTTAGAACAAAACAATGGGGTGCCTCCTCCTCCAAATCTGGAAACAACAAGGCACCTCCCTATGGTAAACAGTCTCAATTACTTCCCTCTACAATCACCGAGCACTTACCTTTTAGCCGCCCCTTTGGGGGAAAACTGGCACTTCATGCATGAAACTGGCAACTTATTACCCAGGACAAATAGGTTCCTTCGTTCAGTCAGTCTGGTGAGGGACGTCAGTGTGTGTCTGACTATGGAGTCATGAATTGTGTCTGGCATTGGCTTTGTATAGGGCCTTAAGGGCTGTGACTGTCCTCTGACTCTGACTGTGATGTTGGTGTTGCAGGTCTGGTGTTCTGGTTGTGTGGCTGTTTGGTGTCTCTCTTGGTGCTTGGTGCTGTTTGATAACTCAGTATGTCTTTGTGTGTTTATGTTTATGATTTGAGATTTGAGGTTGAGGCTGTAATATGAATATGTGAGACTGGGTCTATAGTGTGTACCTTAACTCCTTCTCCTCCTCCCTGGTTCTACAGTCTGATGTTGTTTGAGCTCTTTGTCCAGTTTGTGGCATCTTGCATCTCTCTGTGTTTGTTTGTTGGATGTGGAGAGGTTGTCTGTGTACATGCATTGCAGGCAACATTAACATATTCATAGGAGTTCCTCAGGTTCACATAGGCTGCAGGAGAGGACACTAGCAACTGATCCCTCGACATGCTAGAAAAAAACTTAAAAAGATTCGGGGCGTGGATGAGGGGGCCGGGTGACCGGGGTGGGATTTTTGACAAAGTACATTCATATCAAGAGTAGTAAGTCAAGGTAAAGTGTACTAAATTAGCAAGTAGAGAATAGTAACAGATAGAGAATAGTCTACTTGCTCTTTTTAAGAGATGATCTTAATAATTATAGGTAGGATATTGATTAGATAGTATTTTAAGGGAAGGTAGTTTTAAGGGAAATTTTGAAGAAGCGAATAGTTTTAGCCCTAATAGTTTAAACCTGCTTAACCTGGCGCGCTGCCAACAGTAGCAACCTAGCCCCTCGCGGCGCTCATCCGGCTAATCCGCGTGCTAAAGCTGCAAGCAGGATAGCAGGGGCTGGAAAGAAAGGAAATACAGGCCATTGGCCAACAAGTCCCCAACCACTCCTCCTAAACCAATGGAGGTTATGGAAATGCCCCTAGTGGCCAATTAAATATAGTATCCCAGGGATACAGATTTCATTTCCACACATTGCCAATCCCAAACGGATGACCTGATCTGCCCCAAATCAGTGGGCAGAGGCCCAGAAACAAATTCTGTCCCTCATGAACATGGGGGCTATTCAACCAGTACCAGAAGAGGAAAAGGGACAAGGTTTCTATTCAAGACTTTTCCTGGTACCGAGAAAAGACAAATCATGGCATCTAATTCTGGACTTATCCACTCTAAACACATTTCTGGGCATTCCAAAATTCAAGATGCTGACTCTTCAACAGTTACTACCTATGCTAGGCAAAGATGCCTCGTTGGTAACTCTAGACTTAAAAGAGGCTTACCTGCATATCCCAATCAGGGAATCTTGCAGAAGATACCTCGGCTTCAAAGCAGGCTACTTGCATTACCAGTTCTCTGCACTGCCCTTTGGCTTATCTACTGTGCCCAGGGTCTTCACAAAGTGCCTGGCACCAGTAATTACATTTTGCAGGCAAAGAAATATTCAAATATATCCATACCTGGACGATTGTCTAATTCAGGCAGAAAACAAGGACATTCTTCTAAAATCTGGCGTTTGTAAAAAGGGTTCTAACTTGTCTGGGGTATACCATAAACGAAAAGAAATCACAGCTGGTACCCTCTCAAAAAATTACATTCCTGGGTGGAAGCTTAAATACAACTACCCAGATGACTTACCTTATGCCAGAAAAGCAAATTCAGTTGGTGACGTACTTCAAACAGGTGGCCACAAAAACCCTGCTATCTGCAAGACAAATTCTGCGAGCCTTGGGGTTCATGGCCTCCTGCATTCGTCTAATTCCATATGCAAGACTGCATATGAGAAAACTTCAGTGGTACTTGAAAAGTTTATGGAGTCAGCATTCTCACAGCCTAGAAATGATTCCTATTATACCTTGCCTGCAACCAGATTTCCTATGGTGGGCAGAGGCCTGCCACCAAAACAAGGGACTGCTATTCTCTCCACCCCCTGCCGCCCAAACCCTAACTACAGACACATCAGACTATGCTTGGGGGGCTCATCTGGCAGGAAAGTGTATTCAGGGCAAATGGAGCCCAAATCAAATGCACCTACATATCAGTCAGAAAGAGATGCTAGCTGTACAGAATGCACTGACGGCCTTCAAGGACTACCTTCATCCAGGACAACTAATGATAAAGACAGACAACACCACAGTTAATGTGGTACATAAACGAGCAGGGGGGGTCCACATTCCTACCCCCTTTGCAGACTAGCCATGGCATTGTGGAACACTGCCTTGACCTATCAGATACAACTACAAGCGCAATTCTTTCCAGGAAAGCTAAATGCTCTGGCAGATGAACTAAGCAGAAATCTTATCTTGCAACTCCCACTCTAATATTGCAACTCCCACTCTAATATCATCCACCCCATCCAACCACTACCTTTCTTTCCACTCCACTAACTACCCTGATTATAGCAAGCTCAGATGCTCATAAGCCTAGTACTTATTATACAGCAGGAACTTCTCATTGTAACATTTGTTAATGTCTATGTACTTCACAGATAAAGATTCTAGTTGTCTACTGATGTACTATGTTCTTCATCTGTAAATATGCTGTAAGTAATTGCTATGTTAAATTGTTAATCGCTATGTAATCCAATGTAACTACTGTCTGTTTATTTTAGTGTGGAGCTTTTCTCCCCGGGCCTCCGCTGAAAATGGACCTACGTCCAGTCGGACACTCCCGGTCAACAAATTTAAATAAATAAATAAATAAATTATGGAACCACACGAATGGAAACTGGCACCACAAGTTTTCAACATGTTGACACGCAAATGGGGGAGCCCCGACATAGATCTTTTTGCCTCACCCCAGAACTATCAGTTGGACAAATTCTGCACAAGAATTCATCACAAAAAAGCTTGGAAAGTGGATGCTCTGTCATTCAGCTGGAAAAACCTATCAGTCTATGCTTTTCCCCCTCTGCCTCTGCTCTCCAAAGTTCTACTAAAAGTCAGACAGGACAAACCAAAAATTATTCTGATTGCTCCAAACTGGCCTCGCCAACACTGGTAGCCACTCCTGCGCAATGTGTCACACCTTCCTCCGTGGCATCTGCCTCAGACACCTTACCTACTGTCTCAGCAGAACTACCAAATTCTGCACACTCAGCTCCAAACTTTAAATCTTGCAGCATGACTAATCAACTAATTTCACTCTTGGCATCCCACAGCAAACCTGTGATGGATGTCATTTTGGACGCTAGAAGGCCTAGTACTAGAAGATCGTATGCTGACAAATGGAAAAGATTCTGTGCCTGGAACCAATCACAAGGAATAAGCACAGCAATGCCCAATATTCCTCAGATTCTACAATACTTAACTGAGATGCTTCCCAAGGGCCTATCTTTTTCTTCCATAAAAATCCATGCCTCTGCCATTTCAGCTCATTGCAACACAGAACCACCCCTCTTCTCTCATCCTCTACTAAAGCAGTATCTCAGAGGGGCCAAAAATGTAAGACCTTCCAGGAGAGCACCAACTTCTGCATGGGACCTCAGTTTTGTTTTGGAAAAACTCACTCTCCCTCCTTTTGAGCCAGCTGCTACTGCAGACCTAAAATTTCTCTCCTGGAAAACAGCTTCCTTTTAGCAGTCACTTCAGTTAGAAGAATTTCAGAATTACAGGCTCTTATGGCAGTGGAGCCTCTCATTATTTTTCATCCGGACAGGGTGGCTCTCAGGACCAATCCATCTTTCATGCCTAAGGTGGTATCCAGTGTGGCTCTTAATCAGACCATTCATCTGCCAACTTTTTTTCCAAATCCACAGAACAAGGGTGAGCAGATTCTGCATTCATTGGATGTACACAGACAACTTAGATTCTACTTAAACAGGACAAAATCTCTAAGAAAATCTGAACAACTATTGGTGGCATTTGCTGCAGGAGCAGAGGGAAAGGCTATTTCAAAGCAGACTATTTCCAAATGGATAAGCCATTGTATTCGTTTCTGCTATGTGCACCATGATAAACCTATCCTCAAGGGGATCAGATCTCATTCCACCAGGGCTGCATCTTCTTCTGGAGCCTTTCTCAGAGGGGTTTCTACCAGAGACATTCTAGAAGCTGCTACCTGGAGCTCAGTCCATACGTTCACCAAACATTATCATTTACCTCTCTTCTCTAAATCCAGAGCTGGCTTTGCCACTGCTGTCCTACAGGGCCTTATAGCTGCTCCTAATGCTATATAAATCCATCCTCCCAACCATAGCTTTGGGAGTCTACCCAAATATAATGACCGCAACAGTGAAACAAGAAGAACATAGTACAGTTGTGTACACTTACCATAAATGTAGATGTTCGAGTGTATTCACTGTTGCAGTCCTGGTTACCCACCCTCCTGCCCCGTTTTTCTCTTACTATACCTCCCCTTTCTTTTACTATGCTTAAAAGCCTTTTTGGTGTATTTGCTTTTATTTGGAGGTATATTTTTGTGTTTTAAATTATATATATGTATATATTTTGCTCCCCATTTGGGGGCACCTGACATCTGGGGCAAGAAAAACTGATGTAATGGTGTCAGCTGCATGTTTTATACCCCTGACGTCATGGAAGAAGGGACAGCAACCGACGCAGGACCCAAGACTTTGTTAATCAGCCCGACTGAGGGCAACCTGCCAGCAGATTACCCCAAATGTAATGACTGCAACAGAGAATACACTTGAACATCTTCATTTACGGTAAGTGTACACAACTGTACTTTCTACCTGCCAACCATTTGTCCTTAAGACCCTACATAGTCACCCGTCCTCCTTGTTTACTTATCTTGAAAACCAGTGTCTTAAGCTGCTGGCTAAGGTGCCAAACAACCAAAAAAAAAATTACTTCTGATACAGCTGCTGTCCATCCTCTTCAAGGCAGCTCTGTCAAGGCTAGTGAAAACCTGGAGGATCATCTGGTTGTTGCTTCATATTTCTTTACCGCAACCTCATTAGAGGCTGGCATGGGTCCAGCTTCTCGTACGTTTTCAGAGGCTTTACAAACGTCTGCTCCTGACATTGAGGGGAAACCTAGACTGATTATTTCTGAGGGACTGAGTGGAATTCTGCAGATCTTAGTGAGGGAGGAGATCCCTGCTATGCTTATTGAGTGCCAACAAGAGTCCGACCCTCCCAAGGTTTTTCTTGTGGAAATCCCATAGAAAAAGAAATAGAAAACCCAGTATGTTTCCCCTGCAGTTAAGGAACTTGAATGGCAAGATTTTACTCAGTTGTTGTTTAACATCTTAATGGCTGTAAAGCCTCCTCAGTGGGTCTCTGTGCCTGCCCATCCTTGGTCTTCCACTCATTCTAAGAGGCCCAGTGAGCATGATTCCTCTGATTAGGATCAGGGTTCGGGGAAGAGTCATTAGCCTGCTCTTCTGAGATCCCTTCCCCTTTGGATTGTGGTTCAAAGGAGGATTTTATTAATCCAGATTCCCCTTTACAGAAACTCACCTTTGGTGACACTATTTCCCATATAATGGAATTCTTTAAGTGGGATTGTTCTCCGTTTTCTGATATTCAGAAGAGGTATTATGAGCTCCTACAGATAGTCTCCCAAGCCTTCTGCTGTTCCTTCTGTTCTTGCAGACCTCCTGGATACCTTTTTCAGCAGCTTCTACAGCCTCCAGCTCCTAAGAATCCTGATGGATTGTACAAGGTGCCTGTAAATTTTTGTATAAATGCCCTTCTGCTGATCCTTCTATCATGTCTGTCTTCTCTAACAAAACCTCCAACCTGTTGCAATCTACCAAGTTGCTTCCTTCTGATAAGGGTAGTAGTGTCATGAAGAGGCTGGGCAAAAAGTTCTATACTGCTACCACCCTGTCTTTTAGGGCTCTTAATTATCAGACTAATATGACCAGGTATGTTTTAGCCCTTCTTGCTCAAGTTTCTCAGGTGATTTCAGACCTTTGTGATTCTGAGGTGAAGGCTTCGGCACTTTTCTTGCTGGGTTTTATCTCTCAAGTTACTCGCCACTGTATTACGTGCAGTTATGATACAGCTGATGCTTCTTCCAGAGCTGTTGCATTTGGTTCTATTATAAGGCATTAATTCTGGCTTTATCTTCAGGATTTACCCGATGACATTAAATCAAAATTATTGGATGCTCCTTTGGATAATAAAAATCTTTTTGGTACTGCTGCTGCTGATCTTTATTAAATATAAGGGCAAAGCTTTGCAAGAGTTGAACATATTTTTGTTTCCTCTATTTCCAAGTTTCAGAGGAATTACCCTTCCAAATCTGCTTTTGTTCACAAAAAAGGTTCTAGGCATGAATCTCCTGCTAAATCTACACAGGCTCCTATTTCTCAGAAACCTCCTTTTAGGACAAGATGGTTTCCATTTGACAGTTTGCTTCTTTTTTCCCTCTGCCAGCTTCCCTTGTCCCTTTGCCTTTCTCTGTCCCTTCCAAATTGGTTAAGGATCACACCAAGGTTATTTCATGGTTTGGAAATCTCTTTCTCCCTTTCTGGGCATTCCTGGACCTCCTTGAGAACAGCTTCCTGCTTGCCAAGAGATGCTTCATTTTCTTTTGACCCAGGGCACCAGCCTTGCTATTAAGTCAGCCCAGGAAGGCATGGGTTTTTATTACAGAATGTTTCTGGTTCCCAGGAAGGAGGCACTTGGAGACCAATTCTGGACCTTTCTCAGCTCAACACTTTTCTCAAGGCCCCGTTCTTTCAAATATTGTCTCTTCAAGCTTTATTTCCTCTTCTCTTTCATCTTCCCTGGGCCTTTCTTGTCTCTCAGGATCTCAAAGATGCTTACCTTCATATCCCCATCCATCCCATTTTCAGGAAATCTTTATATTTCTGTGTTTCTTCCTTGCATTGTCAGTTCTCTGCTTTGCCCTTTGGCCACTCTACTGCCCCAAGGGTAGTTATCAAATGGCTTCCTCCTTTCTTTGTTTTTTTTTCAGGATGAGAGTTCAGATCTTTCCTTATCTGGAAGATCTGCTCATTCAGGTCTCATCCCCCAAGGCTCTGTTTCAGGATCTCCAATTACCTATTCCCCTGCTGCAGAGTCTTGAGTTCACTATAAACTTTCAAGAGTCAGTCTTGTCTATTTCTCAGGATCATGTTTTCCTTGGTTGCAGGATCTAGATCATCCCCGTTCTGGCATCTCTGCCTGCATCCAAGGCCCTCTTTCTGATTGCCTTTTTCTAGTCTGTTCTTCCTCTTGATTCAGTCACAGCCAGTGACTTCCTCACAGTTCTCGAGTTTATGGCTTCCACCATTCCCATGCTGCCTCTGGCCAGGCTGCACATGCGAAAGCTTCAGTGGTACCTCAAGTCAGTGTGGCTTCAACATTGTTACCCCCTGGACTTCTTAGTTCCCTTCCTTCCCTGTCTCAGGTTCAGGTTTCAGTGGTGGATTCATCAACTTTCTCTCAACCTGGGGTTTCTTTCCACTCTCCAATCCTGCCTCAAGAGCTCTGCCTCAGACAAGGGGTGGGGGGTTTCCTTCAGCTCTCTTAGGGTTCAGAGTCTCTGGCCTCTTCATCAGAGGTCAGACCAAATCAGCATCAAGGCTATAAAGGTTCTGCTTCTAGCTCCGCAGGCTTTTCATACCCTCTATCATCCTGGGTCTCTCAAAGTTTTCACAGACAAAAGTAATGTGGTATGTCAACAAGCAAGTGGAAACAAGATCTACCTTCTTTGCAGCCTAGCTCTTCAGGTCTGGGATCTTGCTGTCAAGTATCATGTATCTCTTCAGGCTATATTCCCTCAGAGCACAATCTAGTGGCAGGCTCTTTGAGCAGGTCCAGCACACAAGCTCACGAATGAATGCTTTTTAGAGATGTGTTCCTAGACATTGTCCATTGATGGGTACTTCTCAGGTAGATCTTTTCGCCTCCCCTCTGAGCAGAGAACTTCCTCTTTTCTGTTCCAAAAGTCCCAAGTTCTCTGTCTTGGAAGGGTGGATGCCTTGTCTTTTCCTTGAGAGAAGATGTTTCTGTACATCTTCCCTCCCCTTCCTCTGCTTCTGAGGGTCTTGCACAAGACTAGGTAGGACTATCCCAAAATCTTGTTGTTGAGTCACTTTTGGCCCTGACAGCATTGGTCCCCCCCCCTTCTTTTTCACTTGGCCAGGGGCAAATACCACAAGTTACCTCACCGGGTAGATCTTTTCACACAAGACAAGGGATCTTTCTCACCTATCCACTCTTCAAATGGCTGTCTGGGTGGTTTTGATTCCTTTTCAGCACTTTTTTTTCCTAAGAATGTGCTTCAGATCCTGCAGGAGGCCGAAAATCCCACTACCAGGAAATCATAGTTCTCCATATGAAACAAATGTTCTCCCTGGTGCCTCTCTCACCATCAGGAATCTCTATCTGCAAAGGTTTCTCTGGTCTTCTCTTGTTTGTGTAATGTGCTCCATGCTGAATCGGCAAATTCTTCTGTTAAAACTCACCTGTCAGCAACTTCTGTTTGTCTGCCCTTGAATCCTCCTCAAGCTTCTAGATTTGATGTCAGACAGCTTCTTTAAAGGTGTCCTTCATATTAGATCTCCCAGGAAGCCTATTCTGCCTTCATCGGACCTTAGTTCTGTTCTTGAAAATTATTCAGGCTCCTTTTGCGCCTGCTGCTTCAGCTTCTTTACAGCATTTTACTCTGAGGACTGTTCTTTTGGCTCTTACTTTGGCCAATATGGTTTCTGAACTTCAGGCTCTCATGGTTGCTCCTCCTTTCTTACTTTTTCACAGGGACAGGGTGTCTCTTTGTACTAATCCTTTTATGTTCAAAGTGGTCAATGAGTTATCCCTTAATCTATTAATTTGCCTTCCTTTTTTCTTTCCCCACAGTCTTCTGGTGAGACGATTCTTTACACCTTAGACTTGAATAGACAGCTCAGATGGTATTTGGATAAAACTAAAGTTGCAACTTTTCATCCCAGGTCTTTGGGTTCAGCTGTTTCTAAGCAGACCATCTCTTCCTCGATTTCTAAAGCCTTTTTTATTTCATGGCAAATGTCTGTCTTCTTTAGTAAAGGCACACTATACCATATATGTTGCTTCCTCTGGTGCTTGGGGGCTGGATACCAATTCCCTACTTGAAGCTGCTGCTTTGTCTTCTGTACATACCTTCACTAAGCTTTATAACTTGGATGTTATTTCCAGGGCTAGAGTTGGCTTTGCCAAGGGTATACTACATGGGTTTCCTAATGATTCTTCAGGACTATCCTCCTACCAGGGTTTTTCTTGAGCTTTTGTACTCACTGTATATTAGGAATACTGCAACAGTGGTATGGGAGGATATAGTACAGTTCTGTAAAACCTTACCATAAGAGTAGTTGTTCTTCTCTTCACTGTTGCAGTATTCCCTCTCTGCTTTCTACCTCTTCTGCTTTAGCCTGATCTCCTTGTCCACCTGGCCAAGGGTTTTTTCTCTCTTTTCTCCTTTTGGATGCTCATGTTCATCCTGGTCCCTAGGGACATTCTGTTCCTCCTGGGGCTTTTCGGTTTTGAAGTGTGTGCATCCATATGTCACCTTTATGCCCGACACCTTGTGGGGGGAGCATATGTGTGACGTACAGCTCCTGTAGATACTAAAGACTTTGGATTACTGGCTGGATGTTGGGCAGTCCTTGGCAGTAGATCCCATTTATTAGGAATACTGCAACAGTGAAGAGAAGGACATCTACTGTTATGGTAAGATTTTGCACAACTGTACTTTTTAGGGGAACTGTTTGTTCTATGATTAAACTATGTGATTAATTATTTATGCTTAGATTTGTGAATGTTTTGCTGTGGATTCGGAGAATTGGAATGTTATTAAATATAAGATGGTGACATTATCCAGGTTGCTGTCTTGTACCCTTAGAATAACTATTATTAATTCTACTTATTTTGGATGTTTATAACATTGTGGTATTTTAGTGGGTTAAAGAATCCAGTCAAAAGATCAAGGTTTTTGCCTGTTTTAAAAGGCAACTACCTCTACAGTAGTAGTATGTTTTATTCTTTAAAAGGTAGAGAAGGGAAGGGAGTTGCTTAACTACTTGTTAGAGGTTGTGGCTTTAAAGAACCATTTGGCAGATTTTTTAACTAGTTAAGTAGTGTAAAAGGGCACGCAGGGAGGGTTGTTACTGACAACACACCTCCTGAGAATAATACAGTTGAGCTTGGGGAGATTTTAGTTGATATTATTCAGTTCAAGGAAGCAGTTCATGTTTTGGGGGACTTCAACCTTTTAACCTATCTTGGTGACATACAGGGATCCTTAGTAACAGGAAAGGTTTGTCTTCCTATTGTTCTATAATGAGATTACCAGATGTGATCTTGCATTTGTGTTTGACTAGGAATGTGTTTAAATGCTATTCGTTTTGCCATAAGTAGTTTCTTAGAAGGGGGAGAATGATTATGTTAGTTTTTCTGCTTGGTTTCTACCTCTGAAAATCACTAGTAGTAGCTTCAGACCATGTCTCTCTAGTTGCAACTACTGCTTTGGAGCTTGAGATTCCTACAGAAAGTAAGCTTTTGTAGTTGTAAGTTTTTCTGGGAATATTATTTATTTTTACTGAGGTAACTTTACTGATGTTGTGGATATTTTAAATAATGCTGGACTGGCTATTATGTGTGCTATTGTTATAGATAATGAAAAACGTATGGATGCTATGTTCAAAGAAATTATTGAATTAAACAAATGTATTCAGGATGATATGTTACATACTTTGTGGGAACATAAAGAAAAATATTTGTGTGTTTTTCATGCTGTGGATGTTGCTATGGCTGAAAACCACAAACGTAAAATTAACAAGTTGGAGAGGGACAATAAAGAATCTAGGGATGGGGTGGCCTATACTAGGTTTTGCCCAACTAAAGAGTTCACAAAACAGGAGGTGGGGATGGTTCTTAAGTGAAACCTGGTAATGACAATAACACAGTAGGCCCAAATGCAAATAACCCTTTAGGGAGAGGAGGCCCTAGGAGATTCCCAAGGATACAGAATATGCAGAACAAACCATCCTGTGCCCAAGCAGTGAGAGGGTGGAACCCCAAGAATTACAATGGGGGAAGAGGAAGAACAGGAGGGTGACTTAAATATTTATAACATTTCCAACACTGTTGATTCAGAAAATTCAGTTACAGGTACTACTCAATGAACAGATGGTATTTATCATGAAATACCTATTTACACCTATAATAAGTTTCATATATTTAATTATATAGATGTTCCCTTGGAAATTACACATTTTAGGCTATTTGAGAAGGGCTTTAACTGCATGCCTGCAGTTAAAGGTAAAATAAGTGAGACGCTGTTGGATGTAAGTTCTTTTTGAGGAATCTTAACTTAAGGGAAATGTTCAAGGACTCTGGACCTAGTTCAACCCAGGGGAGGTTATATAAAAAGAGTATTATTAACCCTCCGTTGCGTCCAGTGATTAGCAAATTTGGAACACTGGTTGAGAGTAAAATCAAAGGACTTTTGAACACCAAAAGATGGTGTTGGAGAAGCCTGACCAAGAGGAAGTGATTTTGCTGAGAAACTTAAGTAGCAACAAAAATATTAGGATCATGAAACCTGACAAGGGGGATGGGTGGTAATAATAGAACACCTAGATTACTATGGAAAGATGCTTGAATTATTGAATTCAGGGGAAAGGTATTCCCAAGTATCCAAGGGTGAAATTGATGTGGCCTGTAGGCAAATTGACTGGTTACTGGAAGACAATTTACTTCAAGGACCCATAGATAAGCAACTGTTTATTTCTTGTGGGTGGACAAACCCGTCATACCTGGGATATTTGGGATACCAAAGACCCAGAAGGATGCTTACAATCCACCCCTCAGACCTAATGTTGCATCGGTTGGCTCAAAAACCCAGCCTTTAGTTATATTTGTGGATACCAAATTAAAGCCCTTTTACAGTCTAGTCGATCATATTTTGATCGACTCATGGGACTTTTTATATAAGGTTGGTAAACTAGCATACAATGACAGCATGGTATTTATTATCCTAGATGTCAGGGACCTGTTCTTCGTTATTCCTCAAACTATTGGTTTAGAATGGTTTGAACACATACTTATTGAATTGGGATTCTTAACAGCTTCTGATTTTAGGCTAGTTCTGGAAAACTTGGAAATTGTGTTATAAACTTTCTTTTCTTCCAAGGTGAAACTAGATGGTGTTGCCATGGGAGCCTCATGTGCCCCAGTGTATTCAAATCTCCTAATGCTGTATTGGGAAAAACAATAAATATTTACCTCCAAATATTATGTCCATATTAAAGGGTATTTTTGAGATTTGGGTGATGCAATATTATTGTGGGATGGACCACCTGAAGTTATAAACCAGTTCATGCAAAATATTGAGAATACAACTGATTTTTTAAAATTCACCCATCAAGTAGGGAATATTAGTATCAATTATCTTGATGTCCGGATTACAAAGGACAGCTGAAGGAGATGTTTTGCATTCAAGATATATCGTAAAAAAAAATTTTCTAACACCTACTTACATTTTGAAAGTAGTCATCCCTACCGCCAGAAGAAAAACATTGTGAAAGGACAGATGGTTAGGGCAGTTTGAATGACTTCTCTTAAAGAAGATCTGGTTGAGGAGATCGAAACCATAATAACGTTTCTTTATAGCAAGGGGGTACCCTCCTGACTTGATTAACACCATAAAAGATGAAGTGTGTGCTGGGTGGGGTACTAAATATATACCCCTGTTGAATTTTGAAGTTAACACTCCAGATGTACCCCCTGGGGGGTCCCACCAGAGGATAGGAATAATATACCAGGGGTGAGGAATTGCACCCGGATAAACAACAGTGGGGCTGACCTGTTTTTTGTGCTTACATATAATGAAGATACGATCAAAATTAAACAGACCATTTGTAAATACTGGGAGATGTTTAAAGTTATGCCTAGTAGCTTAAAAGTATTCAATTCCCCCCTAAAATTTAGTTTTAAGAGGGGGTGTAAATTTAAAAATGGTGTTTGAGCGTAACCACAAGTTAACCAACAGTACTGGAGGGGCTAGAAGGTAAGTAGGAACTTTTGCATGTGGACATGTTCCCAGTGCAGATTTATTGCTAACAAGAAGCTTTAAACAGATATTCAGATGAACCAATAAACTGCAGACATCAGAGGTTGAAATGAAAAAAAAAGGCTGGCTGAGGATGAGACTGCTGAAGGAGAACTGTTTCAAAAATGGTAAAGTTAAGAGGACAGATCATAGTGGGAAAACTGAAATTTTCTGCTGTATCAGAGAAACTGGAATGAACAGATTGTATTAATTTTATGAAGGCATAAATCAGCAACTGGACTGGTATTCCACAGCAGGATTTTTTCTTAATTGAAAGGGCACATCATGTATATGCTCCAAACCTGGTAATGACAAATCACCCAAGACCTGCATTAGTAAAGATGTAATTATAATAGCAGAAAGAATTGTTCCTGACAAAATTGTAGCTAAAGCACAAAATATTAAAATCTGGAGACAGTAGAATGTTTGTGGGAAATGATTATTAACTGTACACCAGGCAGAAGAGAAGCAAATTCATCCCAGCAATCAGGGAATTTCAAGATGTAGATGGGAGATAAGCCGCTATACCCATCTGTCTTTAGAATATTTTTTCCTGAGGAATCAAAGTCATTTTTCGATGCATAACTGGCTAAGGATGAAATTTAAAAGTATGTCCAAAAAAGTGAGACAGTAAGCAGAAGGGGACTCTGATTATCATTCTTCTGATAATAAAGCTTATAGAGAAACTGCAAATGAAATCTTTTCCAATGCTCCAGAGACTTTCACAGTGAAATCTTTTTCAACATTCCAAAGGAAATGCTTGAGAGACAGAAAAAAGCACAGGAGCTATCTAGAAAAATAAAGAGTACCTTGCACTTAAGCTAGAGTCTAAGGTTGGGAGATGGAGATGAATAGGAAGACGACCAGCAACTTTCGAATTAATATGTAAATGTGAGACTACGAAATATTAGTCACACTTGTGAGATATGGCTTTATGAGAAAAAGTGGAAATATTTTATTTTTGTTGCCGTTGTTAACTTGTAGGGGACTGAAACTCATATGTCCCACTACAAGTCATAAATGTTTGGAAGGACACTGAAGGGAATGAGAGAAAATGGGAAAAAATCAAATATAAGTAAAACAATATTTGTTCTTAACAGTATTTGTAGGGGACATTTTATGACACAAATTGCATAAGTGCCTTTTTTCTTTTTTTTCTTCCTTTATAGTTTTAAGAAATGAAGGTATTACATTGTAAAAAGAGAGGAAAGGCTGGAGAAAGGCATATGCTGTGATTTTGAGTTGTTGGGGTGGGGGATGGGGTGTAAAAAGGCACAGATTATAATATATGTAGAGCTGATATGCTCTCTTACTCTTATATTATAGTGACTGAGCTCATACATTGTTGGACATTATTAAAAACCTAGGTTGGAAGTTGACTTAATGGTTAGGGTGTTTACCTCACAGACGCAAAGTACAGCAACAGATCTCCATGGAGGAACCCAGAAGGGAAATTGGCTAGGCTTAAAATGGCCTGCAAGGGCAGCTAGCCTAGTACTTAGCTATGAACCTCTATGAACCTCTAAATGTGAGCTCTCCATTCCAAGCCTCAGTTATGTTAACAGGAATAAGGTTATGCTAGCTAAGGGTTAATATAACTGTCAAACCAAGGGTGTGGTTTATTTAGTTTATTGCTATATATGTTACGCCTACTATATAAGCAAAATTTAAAGAAGTTTAAAAAATCTGATATATGAACACATCCATGATACACACAAGAAAAAGGAAACTAATACCTTGTACAGACATGGTGTGTTATGTAAAAGTGCACAGTTTAGATTTTGGGTTATTGAGCAAGTGAAACCCTCTGAATGGGGGGGGGGGGGAGACCCGGTTAGAGTTTTGGGAGTTAATACAGCAACTCCAACTTGATGCCTGCACCAGTCCAGGGTTAAATGACTACCTCTCTATTGTACCTCTATTGTACCTCTTTTACGTCAGAAGGCTATAATCTGTTATTCAAAAGGATGGTGAAGATCTTCCACGTCCAGGTTATTATGCACTCACGTCCTTAATAAACCAGGACTATGTTTTTGTGGCTGTTCTCTTGTCCTGCCTAATTCCCCTTGAGTCCATTGGCTGATATATAAAGATCAGTATTTTTTTTTTATTGGAGAAGGAGACCACTGGCAATGCAATAAAGTTGTTGCTCATACTACAGGAGGTTCAGTGTTCTGGAAGTCCATCGTTGATTGCCAATCTGTATAATGAAAAGGCTTTTGATAGAGGGAATTGGAAATACTTGTTTATGGTCCTTAAGATCGTTGGGTTTCAGGATTCTTGGCAAATATTAATGGATATAATACACAGAAAACTGAAATTAGTTTAGTAAATAAAGGTGTAGATACACTGTACTATGCTGTGGGATACATCATTGTATTGATTACAAGTATTCTTATTATATCCCCTGGTTTATTGCATTCTTTTTTATGCCATTGTCATCATCAAGTCCCTTTTTTTCCATTGTTTCATGGGGTTGGGATGTTGTATCAGCATAGGTCAGTGTGACCAAGTCACCAAGAGTCAATGCTTTTACTGCCAAATGGCTAATAACATTTTTCATTTTCTTAGTTGAAAGAATTGTAGCTAAATAGAATGCAGCTGGATTTGAGACCATGCAGAGTAGGCAGCAGTCATTTTGGTTGTTTAATAGTAATTTTAACTCCTGTTTCTGTATTCCATCTATTTCTTATTGAATGTTACTCTCATATGTTTTCTTTCCAAGCTTCTTTTTAAATTATTTTCTTTTTGCTAGTTGTGTAGCTTAAATTAGGAGTTCTTGCTTATCTTGCAGACACTTTAAAAGTGGTCCATCTACCACAGGGGAAAAAAATCACTTTAAATGTAGCCCATTTAATGTGAGGAGGAATGTCATAAACCCTAATTTCTTGGGTCTGTATTACGTGATCGAATGATCACAATAGCGAACGCTCTAAAGAGTGAAAATGCAGCACATCAAAGTGCTTTTTGTGGGATCCAAGTACAGTGAAGAACGGAATATTTGCCCTTTCCACACTGTAGTGCGATCTTGGAGTTGGTATATATATTTAGCGGGGGCCCCCCACAATAATGGTTTTGATGTGCTGCATTTTCACTCTTTAGAGCTTTTGCTGTTGTGATCATTCGATCATGTAATATAGACCCTAAATTCTTATAGCAGGTGTAAGTCGTTAGATATGTAATCAACATGTTGAGATTTAATCCCTGGTTGATCCTATGCTTAATTTTTCCATAGTTTTCATTTAAAAAAATCTATTATTGTTAGCCCCTGATAATAATGAGATAAAGTTTTATTCTTTACTGAGGATTTTTTATTGTGCATCTAAACGGGTCTGTCAAATTTTATATATCAGTAAGTTCTTCTGTCATATCAGAATTTGGATTTTCAAGAGTTTTATACCTTGACATTGTATCTAAAAATCAGTTCTGAATAGCTCTCCCATGATAAAATAATAGTTTTTGAATTTTTGTAAGATTTGTGAAATTGTGGCTCTAAAATCTGTTTGACTTCAGTAAAGAGAATATAATTTAACTAATAAGATTGGTTTAGCAATAAAGTAATATTTAAGTACAACATAGCAAAAGTGGAGAGTCAGTTCAGAATCCTCAACTTCTTATTCTTCTTTGAGCTTTACCTGGTTAGGGGTTGCCACAGTGGATCACCTGTCTGCTCCTGATTGGCAGTGGAGTTTTACGGTGTCGAGTTGCCAGCCCGGCGCCCAACCTTCTACAGAAGGCACACACATGCACGCACTCACGCCTAGGACCAATTTGGAGTCTCCAATCCACGTACAGCATGTCTTTGGGATGTGGTAGGAAACAGAAGCACCCGGAGGAAACCCACGTGACCACAGGGAGGACATGCAGACTCCGCACAGAAGGCATCCCAGCTGAGGACTGAACCGGAGAACCTCTTGCTGTGAGCCGTCAATGCTAACCGCTGCACCACCGCGGCCGCCCAGTTCAGAATCCTCAACACTAATTTCAAAATGTAAGTTGATTTCTTATGCCTGTAACCACATTGCTTGCATTAGGTATGAGATCTGACTAGGCATTTATTACCAGAGGCCATCTTGGAAACACTTGGAACCCATGTCGTTTCCACCATTGTATTCCATTTGGTTTATTCATTTTATGACTTCATTTTGCCTTTATTTTTACTCGCATCATTTACTTCAAATTAAATGTCATAATTATTGTAGTATGTGTTACCTAAAGACTTAATACAAATCAAAGTGAAGTAACTGAAAGTATAACAATAACATAGAAAAACAGTTTCAGCAAAATTAAGAATTACATAAAAGCAAAGATTCTTAACTGTAATATTTAATTTAAATAGTATACAATATAATGCTGCTAAGACATACAGAAAAGTAAAAAAAAGAGATGTTTAAATTCTTGTCTTAAATCGGGTCCTAAGGGATAAAGTCCATGGATAAAATACAATCTTCTGCACTGATTGCACAAATCCACTGCCTTAAATAAGCTGACAGTGTAACACAGTTAAAGAAAAAATGAAAATTCACTTGCTCACATTCCTGCAGTAGGAATAAATGTACATGATCTGCATCCCTGGCCAAAAGCACAACTATGTACACCTGCACAGTACCAAAGTGTTGCAAGCACCAATGATATAAATGCAGCAATCTCACAGATAAAGCAGGTGGCAATGAATAACAAATGATATTCCTCTGATGAAACATAGTATGCAAATTAGTTTAAGATCAAAAGTATTTTAAGTAAGACCTTATTAAGTTGTAATTCTACTGGTTTCCAAAAAAGCAATTCCTAGAAAATGGAAATCAAAATCTAAACCAACTGTTTGAAGTATTAAATGTTGTAAAAGAGATAAAAGAACTGGAAATGGGATTTTTAGAAAGGGGAACAAGTGAATTATATAGAAATAAATGGAATTTCTGGTAGCAATGCATGCAAAATCATGTTGCGGAGGAGGAGTGAGGTTCATGCTAAGGCAAGAATTTAGCAATTTATGTAATGGACTAAATAAGAGCTTTTGCAAAGAAAGAAAACATATGCAATGCATATAACGTATGTAAATGAAAAATGTCAATATGGTTTGTTTTCTTTTATCTTAATGTATGTGTGTCTATGTCATAAGTGATTATTTAATACAGGTGTTAAAAAAGTCTTTATTTACACACTTCCCATTCCTCAACTAAAGCTTTATGCCAAATAGGTTAAAGTTCACCCAGCTTACTATGTTAAGGTTGTTGTTTGTTCTTCTTTCGGCTTTTCCCGGTTAGAGGTCGCCACAGTGGAACTCTGGTCTGCTAATGATTGGCAGTAGATTTTTATGGTGCCGAGGTGCCAGCTCGAAGCCCAACCTTCAACGAGTGTGTTCTGAGTTAAAAAAAAAAAAAAAAATGGAAAGTTGTATTTGGCAGTGAGATGCAAGATGTAAAATGCTGATTTTTTTGTGTAGAAAATACTATAACATATTTCTGTGTTTGAAGCGTGAAATTGTGAATGGAAAACTTTTTACTGAACTTTATATTAAAAGTTAGAAAATTAATTTCCAACATTTTTGCAGGAGGGCTGTGCCCCCCACCCCCTGCTAATTATATATACCAACTCTGAGATCGCACTACAGTGGAGAAAAGGGTAATTTTGCAATACTCACTGCACTGCGATCTCATTGAAACATTGTAAAGTGTATATTCTAGTTTTAGTGAAGTATGTTAATGTAGAAGCCATTGTGTTTCCTGCATGATCTGAATTCAGGAAGTCTGACTGTTCTCGGACATGCACAGTATATATTTCATTATTTTCAGTTTCAAAATAGAGAAGTTTCTTTAAATTGCAGTTGCAGTCTGTTCATCTCGACTGTTTGCAATTTGATTATGTGGCCATTTGACATTTGAAATTAGATCCATGCATACATATGTACATACATGCAGTGAAACATATGGTGATGGCTCCATCAGTTATCTGCTGAACAGATAAGTCAGATAGGGAAGAAGTATGATAATTTGGCAATGTCACATTAATTTGTACCAAGGAGGGAATTATTATGACTTCCAAGATGGCTGCACATTGAATAACAGCTTAATTTCAGCTCTCCCAGTATGAAAACAGAAACTCAGAAGAGAAAGAGAGAGACAGTAAATTCATATTTCTGAGTAAATTTCAGTAACTGGTTAGTAAGTACACTGCATGGATGGCAGCAAAAAAAGAAATTCAGAGAACCTGAAAGAAAATCAAATTACAAAAGGTGAGGAAAAATCACTGACTGTGAAGAATTCTGCAGCTGTTCAACAAAATGCAGTGCAGGCTGCAGCTTTGGTGCAAGACATTGTCAGTAAACTAGAGGATAAATTAAGTCAAATGTAGTCAGAGCTGATTAAAATAAGTGAAACCCTGATGAAGTATATCAACTCAGATAAAAGGCTGGAAAAAAATGGAAGAAGATTTAAACAGATGTTCAGATGACGTCATAAAACTGCAAAAATCAGATGTCAAACTGAAGAAAAGGCTGGCTGAATATGAGACTGCTCAAGAAGAGATGTTTAAAAAAAATAATAGAAATAGAGAACAGAGCACGTAGGGAATACGTTTGATTTTCTGCTGTACCTGAGAAGCTGGAAGAAACAGACTGTTTTTATTTTATGAAAGTACAAATACGCAACTGGACTGGTATTACACAGTAGGAATTATTAATTGAAAGGGCACATTGTTTGTATGCTCCAAACCTTGCCGTGAGAAAACAACCTAGACCATTAATAGTAAAGATGCAATCCTACCAGCAGAAGGAGTTGATTCTGACAAAACTGTGGCAGAAGGGCAAAGTACCAAAAGTGGGAGACAGTAGAGTGTTTTTGGAAAATGATTACTCACTATAGGCCAGGCAGAAGAGGAACAAATTTGTGTATATAACACAAAAGCTGGAACTAGATAATAAACAAAAAAGCTGTTACAAATAAATGGTGGGAATAATGTTTAACACAATGACACTTTTTATTTTATCTTTAAATGTTAATGGTCTCACAGATAGATACAAAAACGAAAGAGGAGTGAACTATATTTAAAAATGTTGAGCACAAATAGCTATGCTATGAGAGACATATTTGAAAAGAACTGAGCATGTAAATTTGATAAAGAAGGGTTTTCAGGACAGTTCAGTGGAATACCTGAGACAAAGGAAAGAAGAGTACTTATATTAGTCAAAAGAGGAGCTCCAATAGTGATAGAAGGGAAGAAAAAGATTATGGCAGATTTATAGTACAAAGGAGCTACTGGCAAGCATGGAAGATTACACTGGCATGCATTTATATTCCACCTAAAGCTGCTGTAATGGAGCTGAAGAAAATTCTGGGAGAAGTAATCAGTTTTTTCAGCAGGAAGTATTACTTACAAGTGAGGACTGGAATTTAATTTGCAGTAGTGAAGATGTGTCTGGGGGGCCCAGAAGTGAAAATATAACAAATAAGGGTAGATTTTTGAAGATATCTATGAAAACATTTGACATGGAATATGTAAATTCAGTATTAGAAGTTCAAAGTGAATTTACATATTATTCCCCAAGATACAAACACTGGGCTACGCTAGACAGAACTTACACTTCACAGGAACATGTGCATTTAATTGAAAGTTTTGATACACATCCAATAACTATTTCAGAGCACCTGGCAAAAATAACTAAAATAAAAATGAGGCACTGGTGCTTTCTCACTTATCTGCTGAAAAGAGAAGAATTTAAGGAATGGGTAGTGGAAATTATTCTAGAGCTATTAGAGAATACAGAAATTTCTTCTGGGAGTGGGATAAAATTATAGTGGCGTTTAAAATAGGGTGAAAATAAAAGAAAGAGAGAGATGGTGAAAGAGTAATAAGAATTGTTCAGAGGGACTGACAAATGTTAAAGTATTGCAGAATAGTGGGATTCTCACAGAACAAGAACAGGAGTCATTTCAGAATGCTAAGCAGAAAGTAAAGGATTACCTCAATCATATGCATGAGTGTAGAAAGATTGCTGTTTTTAGAGCAATGACTCAGGCAACAGAAAGTAGAAAGGGTCGTCACCAAACTTAGAGACCCTATAACAAGGAAGATAACAATAGATTCTGTAGAAATAGGTACTAGAAATATTTTGGAAATTTTATGAAAAGTCTGTGTAAAGCAGAAAATGTGGAAATCAAGAAAAGGTACAGCTGGAAATGTTAATGGAAGAATTAAATATGCCAAGGTTAGAAGTAGATGAGGCTCAATTACTAACAGGATAGGAGGAGATGAGATAAAAATAGTGATGTATAACCAATCCACAGGAAAGTCCCCAGGAATAGATTGTATTCCATTGGAAGCTTAGAAGCTAGGAGGCAAAAAACTGATAAACATCTGGAAGGTTTTGTTTAACAGTATTTTAAGAGTAGGAGAAGCATCAATATCCTGGAAGAAAGTGGTGGTGGCTGTAATACCTAAACAGGGTAAAGACCCATCAGATCCAGCTTCATACAATCCCATTTCAATCCTAATCTGTGGTTATAAAGTGTTTCTGTCTATAATGGCAAAATAATGGCAAAGGTGATGCCAACATTGATAGATATGGATCAATGTGGTTTGATGGAGGGTAGGCAAACATTTGACAACATTAGCAGAACAATGATGATCCAGACGGAAGCTGAATACGAGAAAGTACCACTGTTGATGGTGGATCTTGATGCAGAGAAAACTATTTGACAGAGTAACCTGTGAGTTAATGAGTAGGGCGATGGAAGCATTTGCATTCCCTGGTAAAATTATTAGGTTGATTAGGAGGATATATGAGGGGTTAGAGATGAAAATTAAAGTGGGTGGGTTCCTATCTGTTAATTTGTGTTTCAGCAGTGAAACCAGGCAGGGGTGTCCTCTTTCCCTTTTGTTATTTTGCACTATATTTAGAACGATTGGCAAAGAAAATAAGAGATTCAGAAATTCAAGGATATAGTTGGTATGGTAGTCAAGCAAAGCTGGCTGTCTTTGCATATGATATTATTTTATACATGATAAACCAGAAAAGGACATTTCATTGTTGTGGAACATTTTGAGGGCGTTTCAAATCTTTTTGGATACAAAATTAAGGAAATGAAAACAAATGCAATAGCTGTAAATTTTGTACCCACACATGAATTGGTTCAGCAATATCCATATTATGGGGACATGATAAACTGAAGTACTTAGGAGTGTGGATTAAAAAGGATTCTGGTATGGCAGTTAAGGATATGTGGGAAGAGACTAAACAAAAGATAATACAAAAACTGAGAAATTGGAAGCTCTGTTATATGGATATGCATAGCAAAATACAAGCAATTAAAATGTTTTTAGTTCCTTTAGTTTTATACACAGCTCAGGCATATGTTATCACCAGAGGAAAAGTTGTGGAAAGCAATTAATAAAGAGCTGAAGGATTTGATCTGGGAGGGGAAGACGGCGAGACTCAAGTGGGATAAGATGATTCTTCCAGTTGAACAGGGCGGTTTGGGATTACCTGATATGAAGGGCATTTCAGAGCTACAGTTAAGGCTCCTATACATAGCACAAACAGAAACCTATAATTCACAGTGGAAAGGGATGATGATGATGATGACATGGGAGGAAGCTCAGGAAACAAGGAGAGGCTGGATTTTGGATGCAGATCTTTAAGGAGAATAACAATAACCACACAGAATATTATATTCATAAAGTAGCAGAAAGTATTCTAAGAACTAAGCCAACATAGGAATGGAGAAAGGAATGTCGGCCAATAGGGATGACTGCAGTTAGGGATACAGACAATAGGCAAAAGGGGGCTGGAATTTATTGGAGAAAACTGGCAAAAGAACCAATATTGGGAGCAGATAATTAGAGAGAGAAAGGTAATAGAATGGGAAGAGGCCAAGAATGTATTTGGACTGCAGGCTAGAGATTGGCTTCCTTATCAAGGATTGATATCAGAATATAGACAAACCAAAAGAAATAGGGGATCCTAAGTGAAAGACCAACACTAGGAGAGTTTTTAGTAGAATCTAGAACAGAAGCTGCTGTTAAAAAAAGTAATAATTAGTCAAGCATACAAAATATTGCATAATCAAAGTCAAAAAGTCAAAGTAAACTTTATTGTCACTTTGGTTCACACAAGTGCGAATCGAGCAAAATTACCTAGACATAGTAATTCCTTGCTGAGTCTAATTATGGCCACAGCCAAAAAAAAGCAATGAATAGAAAATGTAACTCAAACTACTTTACCAGAAGTAGTGAATATAGTAACAGAGATAAAACAACTAGAATTGGTATCTTTAGAACAGGGTAGGAGCAAATTATGTAGAAAAAATGGAAATTGTGGGAACAGTACATGCTGAGGAGGAACAAGGTATAAAAGAAGGCAGGATTTGAATGTGCTGTGCAATGTTTGAATGACAATGACTGGATAGATTATAAGTGATGCGCAATGTTTGCAACTAAAATTATGTCGGTATAGTTTGTGATGAGCAGTTACTAGAAAATGGAAATCAAAATCTAAACCAACTATACTAGAAGTAGTGAAAATAATAACAGAGGTAAAACAGCTGGAGTTAAGATCTTTAGAAAATGGTAGGAGCAAACTACATGGGAAAAATGGGAATTTTGGGAACAGTACATACTGGGAAGGAATGTGGTTTAAACTAAGACAGGATTTAAATGAGCTATGTAATGTTTGACTGAAAATGATTGGGTGGATTATAAATTATGTATAATGTTGCAACTGGAAATGTGTCACTATGGTTTGTGATGTTAAAAGCTTGCAACTAGGATAGTGTTGGTGTGGTTTGTTTTCATGTATGTAAATGTAAGATTGCCTATGTTGTAAGTGATGCTTTAATAAAGATGTTTCTTGTTTAAAAGAAAAAAGGGCAGGAACTGAATAATTTATGTAATGTTGCTGAGGTTGTATGATATACAGCAATATATGTGAAGAATGTTTGTAAACATGAACTTGTTAATACAGTTTGATTGCTTTTATATATATGTAAATTTGCCAGTGTCACAAGTAATAATTTAATAAAGGTGTAATAAAAACTTGGGTTGTGATGTATAATGTTTGCAACTAAAATCATGTCAATATGGTTTGTTTTCATTTATTTAAATGTATCATTGCCTATGTCATACATGATCACTGAATAAAGATGTTTCTTGTTTAAAAAAAAAAGCATGGAATCATTAGGTGGCATGAGAGTCTCAAGTAGGCTATTACTTTGAATATGTTACTAAAGCAGAGGAATGGGGAATGGCCCTTTTAAATCAGCATGTCCGAGTTTCTGCATGGGAGAAATACTGCTAACTTGCTCATTCTTAAGGAAAAGGCAGGTTCTAGATGGGCAGAATCTTTATGAAGTCCAGAGGAGGCTGAACCACTTTTGTTCCTGGAGTTGTTCCTAGAGAAGTCAGACTTTCCAAGGCCAGGATAATTGGCACCAAGTTGTAATTTAAATGAAGCATCCATATATGGTAATGGTAGGTCTTGTAGTGACTTGGAGAATTACTTGCAATGAGGCAGTGCAAGAATTGTTTCCTTTCTTGAAGCAATAGTGACTGGCTTCCTGAAGCTGTGCTTGTGGCATTTTTATAGTAGGAAAGAGTGTTTTGCACAAGATACTTTTATTTTTATGGGCTCGTTTACAAAAGTTGCAGTTTTAAGACTGTCAGCTGTGTGTGCAACATGCACTTCTGCTTAACCATGAATGTGGGAAATGAACTGAACGTTTGCTTTTAAGTTTTGATTAAATTCCTAACACAATTACTATTCATGTGTTGATTATTTGTCTGGGAAAAAATGTAAGGCAGTTTATGTTCTGGGACTGTAGGTAACACTTGCCTCATTTTAAGATAGTGGGTGTGTTTTCTGCCTTAAACATCACATCTGGTGGATGCAATAGGCAGCTCCCCATATTCTTCTGTTCCGACTGCCACTACCAGTGATTTTTTCCCCAGCAACCATTTTAGAGAATCTCTGCCTAAACAAAGACTGATCTGAGTTGTTCCTTTCGAGTGTTTAGGATGACTACAGTCAAGCAGCTCCTCCGGATCATGATTACCATCACTGAAGGGGTGATGGCAGTACCCAGTTCTGTATTACAACTGAGACTGATGCCCCTCTGATTAGAAGCTTTGTAAAGACTAGTTGAGAGAAGTTTATGCCATAAAAAACTATTTGAAGGAGCATCTAATAAAATTACATCAGTGAAGAGACCTTGTCTGCCTTAACTATGGTTTAAATGTGGGAAGAGAGGGCATTTTGCTAAGTAGCATGAAGGAGATTTTAGAACTGAAACTCTCATTTTAAACAACTAAGAAGGAGTGTGGGGATGAAGCAGCTGTGGACTGGTTGAATCAGTCTTCTGTTATTGTGCCAGTGCAAAGTGAATGGTTTGTGTATTTAGGATGGAGGGACAGGGCATACAAGGTTTACTTGAATCAGGGGGTACAATCATTCTGGTTAAAGCCCAATATGTTTGTAAAAAAGGCCCGATCACCAAATTCAATAGAAATAGTTTGCATACATGGGAAAAAATGGCACCTGGTTACTGAGGTGGAGGTGCAGACCCAGTCTGGGAAAGCCCTGTAACCAGTAAATATAGTTCCCTTTTTTAAACATGACTCTGTCATTGTAAAAGACTTGCCATTTTCTAAATCTCTTTGGAAAGAATGGGAGGAGGATAACAGCAAAGAACCTTTGATAAACTATGATGTACAGAACAGGTCAACAGAATAGTGTCATCAACAAGGTAAAGATTCCTCCCTGCTCCCAGTTTAAATTCAAGGAAGGACAAAGGTGCCCTAAATTCCAGAGTTACTGTAGAGGATCCAAGACAAATCAAATTATGGATAAATGTCTCTTAAATTGAATTTTCTGCCCGTCTAACATAGCAATGTGTAGGAAGGATAGAGGGCAATGATCGTTCACTGAAGAGACTAGATCTAAAGAGCCCAATGTAGGGTCAAGTCTGAAAGAGTGGAGAATGGCGAAGAATGACAGTGGGAGCAGTGGGCTTCAGAGAAAGAGATAGCTAAACAGAACCCCCTTAGCATATTGGCATGAACTACCTTTCTCAGTGAAGTGCTGGACTTTGAATGGCTATCACCTGCCATGACTGAAGAAGAAGCAAGACCCAGCACCTACCAGGCCTTGGTGAAATATGGGATCCCAATCTGACTGACCTCCAGGTAGGCTGGTTGAGTTTTAAAAAGGACCCAATGAGAAGGTGAATCCTTAAGAGAAAATATTTTAGGGATAGTGAAAGAAGATTCTCCTCAAGGACCTGTACCAGCTTACCCATATTTTGAATTAAAGAATGACATGCTGTATTGGCTAGCTAATGATAGAGGAGTAATTGTTTGACAGCTGATGGTACCTAAGCCATATAGACAAATGGTTATAATAGCTCATACCAATGTCTTGAGGGGACCACTTAAGACTGGATAAAACCAAGGCTATAGTCTTGGACAGATTTTATTGGCTAAGTGTTGGATAATTTCTGTGCTGGGTGCCCTCGCTGTCAGTGGTTGGCCCCAGACTTGGGCTTTTGGAATCCTTTGATTCCTGTGTGCCCAAAAGTATCCTTTGAAAGGGTTGTAATTGACATTGTGGGGCCATTTGTCAAGCAGTGGGCACCAGTAAAAACTGGTGGTGCTGAACTACATCACTTAGTTCCCAAAGTTATTCCTCTCAGGAATGAAAATACCAGGGCTTTTGCCAGGGAACTAGTATTTTCTCACTTGGGTTTACCTTAGGAAATTCTGACAGACCATGGAGCGCCTTTTATGTCAAAAGTTTCATAAGACCTTTGCCAGAGCCTTTAAGTTAAATAGCTAAGGATTTTGTGTATCATCTCCATATGGAAGAGTTGGTAGAATGGTTTAACTGACCTTTAAAACTAAGGTTGTAAAATGTAATTGAAAAAGATGCAAAAGACTGGGATCGGTCACTGTCTTGCATAACATTTTCAATTTGTAAAGTCCCCTAAGCTTTCATAGATTTAACCCTTTTGAGTTACTTTATGGGAGTTAGCCCTGAGGACTCCTAGATATACTTTATGGGAGGAAGCCCTGAGGACTTCTAGATATAGTGAAATAAACATCAGAATAGGGAGTAACACCTTTTAGAATAGTCATTGGTTTACTTATGGAGCTTCAGGAGAGGCAGGAAGCTGTGATGCCTGTAATGCATGCACCCATGAAAAATGCTTGGCAAGCCAACAAAGACTGTGTGAAATATTCATAGTTAATGAGTTTTAGGTGGGAGACTAAGTTGTGGTACTCATTCCCACATCTGAAAACAAATTCCTTGCTAAATGGCAAGGATGTTACAAGATCCTCAAGTGAATTAATGAGGAAAATTACAAAGTCAGGCAACTATGAAGGAGTCTTATCCAACAAACCTATTGGGTAAATGTTTTGAAATCATGAAGGGAAATACAAGTAGGTATAGCGAAACCATTGTATGAAGGTAGAGACCATGAAGAAAAAAACATGTCTTCCCTATGTCTCAAACGCTGAAGTTCAGAGGTTTCTCCTGCAGAATAAAAATACAGTCTCACAATTGCCAGGGATAGTATCTCTTAAGCATCACAGAGGCAGAGTCCCAGGAGAAAAAGTCAACCTAAGGCCCTATTATTGACCAGAAACTAAAAACAAGTAGAGATGGAGGTGATGAAAATGATGCTGAAGCTATGGGTTATTGAGGAGTCCAGTAGTGACTGGAATAACCACATTGTTTTGATTTCAGAACTGGACAGCACAGTCTGGCTCTGCAATGAGTTCAGATTTTAAATTTAATAATATCCCCAAATTTGATAGCTATCTAAATCCTAGATTGATCACCTAGTGGGAAAAATGAGGTAAGCAAGGTTTCTGACCACCATAGGCCTCACAAAGGGGGGATATTGGCAGAACTCTTTGGTTAATTAGGCTAAAAAAATATTCTCCACAATTGATTGGTTGTTCCAGTATACAGTCATACTGTTTGGCCTTTCTGGGGTTCCAGACATGTTTCTGAACTGAATCAGAGGCTGGTGGATATGGTAGTAACACCTCATCAAGCTTATGCAGTTGTCCTTTTTCACTGATGATGTCATCCATTCAGAAGATGTAGGCAGTACTTAATTTGCTGAAGTAAGCTGGGCTCACTGTTAGCATCCCTATATATAAAATGGAAATGACTCAATTGAGGTACACAAGGTATGTGATTGCAAGAGATTTAATAAATGCTCAGAAGGAAAAGCTAGAAGTAATTAGGGGCTGACTTTTCCATTAAATAAATGAACAAGTAGGATCCTGTATAGAGTCAGTGAGGTATTAACTGGAAATCTAACCTACAATTTGCCTGCATAATGTGCCTTCTTACCAGTTCCACTAAGGGGAAGATGCCGGAGTGGGTCAGGTGAACCTAGAGACTAAAGCAGCGATTCACTACATAGCCAGTCCTGGTGTCCACTGACTTCTCCCAGCCCTTTATTGCCTGTATTGATGCTGCAGAGGTTGGCTTGGAGACTGTATTGGTATAAACCAATAGAAAGACAGCATTTGACCATTAGGTGGGACTTAGTCTCCTTGCATGGCCCTTCCCCCTCCACTGGCTTCATCAGCAGAAGTAAGGGAATGTAAAGTTATGTACGTGGGCCTTACCATTACAGGAATTCCATTAACAGGTACAGCACCACCCTGGTGTTCATCACCACAATGCAGCAGTCTTTCTAGGGCTTAAAGACCTTCCAACATGCATAATGCCAGTGGTTTCATTCTAATGAGAATTATCAGCTCTGAGAATTATCAGCTCTACTGCTTGTCTACCCAACAAGCAAGTCAAATGGGATAAATAGTTTTAGTAAAACAGGGTGACTTGGCTGACATGAGAGTGTTAAGAATGCTATTGTTTATGATAAATTAATAAAGGGGAGTAATTGTAAATCGTCCTATTAAACCAACATTGCTGAGTTTCCATGTGGGAAACTAGTGCTAAAGAGGAAGCCAGGTTCAGAACAGCAGATGTCATTGTGAAGTCCAGAGAAGTTTGTACTACTTGTGTTCCTGGAGCTGTTTGAGGAGAAGAGAGATTGTCCAAGTCTGGAGCAATATGCTTAAGTGCAGGATATGACAAAAGGGCCATACTATGTTAGTGGAAGGCCTGGTATCAGAGGACTTGGAGAATTACATGTACTGTAATGAACGAATCTTGGTAACAGAATGTTTCATTATACCAAAGGTGGTGGGAGACATTTTACCTTTATTGGAACAATAGTGCCAGTTTCCCGAACCTCCTCTTGTGGCTTTTTTATTTCAGTGACAGGGGTGGCTTATGATATTGGGCTGCAGGACTGCAGCCCCCCCAGCTGTAAAACAAAACAGAAAAGAAAAGAAAAAATAAAATAAAAACAAACTCAAGTCGTGGAACATCGCGCATGTGCACTCGCAGCATTTCCCGATAGCATGCGCACAGAATCCAGACTGTCTCGCAGGAAAAACTAGGACAAGCCTCATGGGAAGGCGAAGGACTTGCTCTCATTGCGGGCTTTTCTGCTGAATGCCTGCTCTCGTTTTACGGACTACAACAGACTTTGAAGTTTACTGCACTAAGGAATATTTGGGCTCCTGTCGTTTTACAGACTTTGGAGGTATGGAACTGCAGGAAGGAATACAACGGACTTTACTAAGGAACAGTGTGTGTGTGTGTGTGTGTGTGTGTGTGTGTGTGTGTGTGTGTGTGTGTGTGTGTCTGTAATGCCCCATTTGCTAACCAGGTGGCAAAAGCCTGAATTCTCTACCCACCACCATTTGTAAAACATTTGCAGATTTTTGCCTCATATTTGTTCTGTTCCTCATAAAATCTATGTTTTCTATATTTTTGTGTCTTTACACAATCAGTAGTGCAGTGGTAGCATTGTTGCCTGACAGCTACAGGTTTTCTGGTTTGATTTTTGGCTAGGGTGCCTTCTTTGTGGAGTCTGCATATCCTCCCTGTGTTTGTGTGGGTTTCCTCTGGTTGCTGTGGTGTTCTCCCATCTTACAAAGACGTGTCTATAGTATTTTTTCCTGGGCCTCTGCTGAAAATTGGCTTTTGTTCCAAGTCAGACTTTCCTGGTTAAGAAATGTTAAATAAATAAAAATGACAATCATTTGAATTTCAGACTTCATATTCTTCAGAAAGTACATGGTAACACAAAACCTTTTATTCTAGCAATTTTCTAAGTTTATAAGATGGATATTTAAAATTTGTTTCTATTTTTTGGACTGTATTCCCCCTTCTTGGCTTCGTCCAGGTGTTTTTTGCTAAGGTTAAGAGCTGTGATAAGAACTGAATTCACTGAATGTGTTTGGGGGCTGTATTCCCCCATTACTGGTTTTGTCCATGTGTTTTTGCTAAGAGGTTGAGAGTTATGGTGACAACTGAATTCACTGAATATGCTTTGGGGCTGTATTCCCCCATTATTGGCTTTGTTCAGGTGTTGTTTGCTATGAGGTTGACAGCTGTGGTGAGAACTGAGTTCACTAAATGGTAGCCATTTAAGTTTCAGTCTTCCTCTTTCACAAAACAGCTGATTTGGCATAGTGGTATGTTGCTCTGACTGTTTTGCACAGGGTCCTGGGTTCAAGACTTGGCAGTGAAATGTATGATGGTAACACATTCTAGCAACTTTCCAACATTATACAAGCAATATTTAAAATGTGTCCCTGTTTTTTGGGCTTTTGCTCCCCCCCAATAAATTTTGGCTTTTTCCAGATTTCTTGTGCTGCAAAGCTCAGAGATACAGCTGAGTGTTGAGTAGATTTTACAAGGAGCTGAGAACTGCAGGTGAGGAAAAGTTTAGTGCTGCTTATGCCGAGTTTGCTTGCATTGTTAATAGCACAACAGGTAGTGTACTTGCTTTTAATGCAGAAGGATGTGGGTTCTACTCCCACAGTAGGTATATGCATTGCTGATACTGTACTGTGTTGCAAAGGGGGTGGATGCTGCAGTCCTTTTTGGGAAAGATACCTAGTAACTATGAACCTGTTATCAGTTAGCCATCCATTCCCTATTGCAGTATTACTAGCTTTTCGTTTTTTTAGTGTAACATAGGCAATTTATTCCTCAAGGGCAGCAGGCACTTTTATTTGTAGATGAAACAATAAAATATAAAGTTGCTTGCTAGCAGCAACCTCTTCATTAGTTACAGATCTCTTTAATGTGGAATTATTTAGATGACTTTTACTTCTTCAAAGATTGTGCATGTTTACTGGTACTGGTGGAATGTAGAAGTTTGAGAAGACTTTTATGATGGAAATGTTCTGAATTGGGCAGTTTTGTCATTATTGGTGCATGCATTTTGTTTCATTGTTTACTGGCAAAATGTTGAAAACAATAAATGTAAAACACCCTCTAAAACTGTGCTGTATTGTACAAGGAATATAATTTAATACAACCAGGAAGGTGTATCAAAGAGCATGTGTATGTTTTGTGTGCAAGGGCCCAAAGGTTAATCTTTATCTGCCACTGGAAAAATGTATTTTCTTTGAATGTGGGTTTCAATGCTGTTTCAGTGAATGTGAGTTTCAAGGGCAGAGAAGTTTTAATGATAAGTCTGTTTTCATTGTGAGACTGCATTGCTTTGTTTAGCAGATATCTGTTAGTGTTGTGCTGTAAAATGCAAAATAAAACTTTCAAATGAAGTCCAAATCATCACAGAAGTAAAGCAGTATGCATATTAGTGTTTATGGTAAATGGGGTGAAATAGCCAAGTAATGGTTCATTGGAATGGCTGCAGGGGGAGGCTCCATTTGACCATGATTTTGTAAAGGAGGAAGGGCAGCAAACTCCGACAGCCCCGGCTGAACTATACCTCTCAACTGTCCAGATTTTTGCAGAATTAATAGATTTTTGCTTCTTATTTTTGGTTTGTTCCTCAAAATGTGTGTTTTTTGGCAAATCCTTTAGGAATTAAGTCACTAAATAATAACAGACACTGAGTTTCAGATTTCATAACCTTCAGAAAAATGCATGCTAAAGCAAGACCTGTTATTCTATGTTATTTAAAAATCGGATCCTGAGTCATCTTAGAGATATTAAGAAATTGGATCTCACAAATGCTCTTGCAGCGCATGTTGCCGGCAATCCCACCCACCGCTTTAAATTCAGAGCTGTGGAAGTAATTCCCATGAGTTTACGAGAAGGGGCTATTAAAAACAGAACTGAACTACGTGAATCCAGCTGGATAACCAACTTGAGAGCCATCCGTCCACCAGGTCTCAATAGTGTTGCCCCATTGAAACCTATGCTGAAAACAAGAAAATGAGTGTAGCTTCTAAAAAAGAAGATTAATGGATAAATGGATAATGTATGGAAATGGAATATAAGAGCTGCAATCTGTTCTATGCTTTGCCAGGTTGTTCTGCGAGTATCTTTACATCATTTGCAGTTTAATTATCTGAGGCAGAGACTGGTAAAAACAAGGAAAGCTGCAGCAGTGATTATCTACAATACCCTTTGTGGTGCAACCTCATTATTATGGCAATGTGATACAAGAGCTATGAATTATTTTTATGCATCGTCAAGTTTTTCTGGCAGTTCGCTCCTTCCTGCATCAAGCAGGGTTCAGTGCTGATCTCATATGCCTATTGTTGGAACTTGTATTGGAAACTAATGTCTTTGTTTACTGTTTGGAATTCTTTCTACAGACATGGGGGGTAGCAATGGGCACCCCCTGTGCTAACAGCTATTCGAACTTGATATTGGCCCAATGGGAAAAAGAGAAGGTTATGAGTCATTCTAACCCATGGTATAGTCATCTGAAGTATCATGGCCATTTCATGGATGACATCTTTGTCCTTTGAGGGGGTAATGAAAGCCAACTGGATGAATTCACTGAATATCTCAATCGTAGTATGGGATTTTTGGAATTCAAAGTTAAATCTTCGAGAGAAACTATTGATTTCTTGGATGTGAAGATCAGCATTCATGCCGACTCGAGTCTGACTACCAGTATATGTAGAAAATCAACCTGGAGAAACCATTATTTACACCAGTCAAGCATGCATCCTGGCCATGTCTTTAATAATATTTTTGAAAACCAATCAATAAGGATCTCTAGGCTCTGCACAAATGACCAAGAGTTTGATTCAGAATTTCTGAATTTGCAGTCTAACCTAGAAGCAAGGGGTTGTGGTGCAAAAAACCTAATAAAAGTGAATGAACAAGATGACATTCGGAATAGAAGAGGCCAACCACATTTCTCCAACCTAGGACCAGATTTACATAAGAAGAATGTGAAACTAAGGATTCGAAGAAATCAGCTTACCTGCAATTTAATTTACAGTGGCATTATCAGAAGGTTTTGGCCCATACTCACTGCTGATGAAAAACTTAAATATATTGTTGGTGAGTCACCTCGATTCACCTTCAAGAATAAAAAGAATCTAAAAAGACTGCTTTGTAACAAAGATGGCACTGCTGAACAAGAAATGTCAAATAGGGTACTTATAGGTGCCACAGATGTAAAGCATGTAGTCACTTGGATAGTGACAGCACGTTTATACATCCGAGCACGAACTGTATCTACAGTTTCAATACATATGCAAGCTGCAGTACACAACATCTAATTTATCTTGCTTGCTGTACACATTGTACTGCTTTTTACATAGGCAAAACAGATCAGCTTATTAAAAATTGGATCCTGCATCATCTTAGAGATATTAAGAAGTTGGATCTCTCAAATGCTCTTGCAGCGCATGTTGCCAGCAATCCCACCCACCGCTTTAAATTCAGAGCGGTGGAAGTAATTCCCATGAGTTTACGAGAAGGGGATATTAAAAACAGAACTGAACTATGTGAATCCAGCTGGATAACCAACTTGAGAGCCAACCGTCCACCAGGTCTCAATAGTGTTGCCCCATTGAAACCTATGCTGAAAGCAAGAAAAATGAGTGTAGCTTCTAGAAAAGAAGATTAATGGATAAATGGATAATTTATGGCAATGGAATATAAAGCTGCGATCTATTCTATGCTTTGCCAAGTTGTTCTGCGAATATATTTACATCATTTGCAGTTTAATTATCTGAGGCAGAGACTGGTAAAAACAAGGAAAGCTGCAGCAGTGATTATCTACAATACCCTTTGTGGTGCAACCTCATTATTATGGCAATGTGATACAAGAGCTATGAATTATTTTTATGCATCGTCAAGTTTTTCTGCACATATATTTACATCATTTGCAGTTTAATTATTCAAGGCAGAGACTGATAAAAACAAGGAATGCTGTAGCAGGGATAACACTCTTTGTGGTGCATTATTTCATGCTTAATCTGTGACCAGGCAGTATTTTCTATAGAACAAGGAGCAAATGGCTAAGAATACTTCAGGAGGCATAGAGTATGTTACTCTGAAAACCACATGGATACATTTATTAATCTGCACATAATAAGAATTTATATGCAAGAGCACCAATGCTATTGCACTTATAAAACTGTATCATATGTGCTACTTGCTTCTGTGAAGTACTGCATATTGTAAAATGAACTGAATAACAATATGTTCTGGCAACCAAAGGAATTCAGCCCCTTCGATGCTATTGGATAGCTACAGGACAAGAAAATTGTAGATTGGATATTTGAAGGCATAAATATGATTGGCTATAACAAGAAGCAGGATTTATGCTGTATGCAAATCATTAACTTTGTTGCTATTGGATAGTTCTGCCACTAGGATATCAGACATTTGATACCTTGATACAATAATGATTGACTCACAGCAAGACACCGGAGATAAGCTGTATGCGAACTAATGAGTTCTTCATTGGTTATGACTGTGTGTCTGGAACATTGATTGGTTTATTCTGTCTTTAAATTCAGGGTGAGCACAGCTAAGACACATGATCTGATGAAGGCTAGTAAGCCGAAAGCGCTTATCAGGGAATTTTACTTGCTCTTGTTTTTGTTGTTTTTACTGAAGATTAAAGTTTGTTTTTAACATTTTTACAGCTGTGGTGGAACTGAGGATTTTTTCCTACT